>NC_057804.1:202301209-202396295 GCF_018294505.1 Triticum aestivum | reverse complement strand
GCCTCGCCGGGCCGCCGCAAGCCGGCCGCTGCCGCCCGCTACCGGCCGGCGCCGCCCCGGACGCCGCCGCCCGCGGTCGCCGCCTCCTCCTCCGGCGTCGCCCCGGCCTCTCCCCGCCGCCTCGCCGGACTCCCCTCCTCCACCGGCTCCGGCGACGAGCTCCTCCGGCGAGCTCGAGCTCCGCCGCCGCCGCCGCCTCGGCTTCCGCGCCGCGATCCCGATCTGGATCCGGTCGCGTGAACAGTAAACCCTAACCCCGATTTTTTTTGCTAAGTCCTGAAAATTTTGATCCATGTTGCTCTGTTCGAGGTCCCGTAACTTTGCAACCGTAGATCCGTTTTAGGCGTATGATATATCAAAATCTTCGACTCGACATGTACATCATTTCACTCCATTGCATCATTTGCATTTGAGGTCATCTCGATATCCAAAATGCTGTTAGAAGGAGGCTTCGTGAGTTAGATTGCAGAACCGTTAGTTCATCATGCACTTTTGTCATTTTTTGCTATATTTAATTCGTGCATGATATGCCTGTGCCCCTTTGGGATGTATTGTGAAGCATTTTGTCTTCTTTCCAGAGGTACCACCCATGCATTTTTAGGATGTGTGTGTTGTCTTGTGCAAGCTTGCGAAGAGAGGTACCTGAGATTGCAGATTTCAGGGACTTAGTGATTTTCACTAAGTCTGGGATATTTTAGTTCATGATGCTATATGTCCAGCTTGTTTCCTAGTGATCCGCGCCTCTTTTGAGGATGATCAGTAAGGGAGTTTTTATATCTAAGTTATGCTCTATCCATCCATTTCTTTGTTTGCATTTGTGGAGTGCCCTAGGTTGACTCAATCGAGCTCAACTTTTGCTTCGTTGTTAATCTGGGCAGATCGTCAACTTGTTTGCGATTTCGCCGATGCTACCGTTAGTGTTCCATGCATGCTATGCCTTCGTTCTTGCCATGTGTAGCTAGCACTTTGTGCCTTCTTGCTGGTTATATGCTTTCCTTGCCATGACTTGCACCGTAGTGAGTGCATCGAGCTCGTTTACATGCCTTCGTGAGTTAAATTTCAGCATGTCTCAGTTTTCACTAAGTCTGAAAACTGATTGTGTTCGAGCGATGTTCGTGAGCTCGGTAGAGTATTTTGTGAACCCTTTTGGCCCCAGGTCACTTTGGGTGTTTTATTAAGCTTGTTGAGTAGCTCCATGCCATGTTCTTACTTGTCATGTTCAGGTTTTCTATCATGTTGTTTTGCTGCTCCGAAGAGAGCATCGTGATCTGAAATTTCAGACTAGTGTTAATTTCACTAAGTCTGAAATCTGTTTTGCATTTGCGTTTTAGCCATGCTTGTTTGAACCTCTTAATGGATGAATTTGCCTATGGCTCAGTGCTAGTGTTTTGTCTACCATCTTGTGTACACCACTGCCATGTATTTTGTTTTCATGTTTGGTGGCTGTAGCATGTTCATTTCGTTGCATTTAGATGCCTACTTGCTGTAAATCGCAGACCGGTGTCATATCTTAAAACGCTCGCCATTTCCAAACCGTAACTCCGATTCCAATGATCTTTATATCGTTTTCAAGCGATTTCATCCCCTCTATCCAGTGGCACACTTGGTTTTCCAAGTTGATGCCAGGTTCATGCATTTCCTATCATATCTTGCATTTTGCATCCCGCATCACATCCCGCATAGCATATCGTCAGTTCATCATATTGCTTGGTCTTGCCCGTGGTTGATTGTATCCTTGTTGCTTGTTTGTCTTGTTGGGTAGAGCCGGGAGACGAGTTCGCTACCGAGGAGCCCACTGAGTTTGCTTGTGAGGATCCAGTCAACTCTGACAACTGTGCAGGCAAGATGATCATACCCTCGAAATCACTACTATCTTTGCTATGCTAGTTTGCTCGCTCTTTTGCTTTGCCAATGCTACGATGCCTACCATTTGCTTGTCAGCCTCCCAATTGCCATGTTGAACCTCTAACCCACCATTGTCCTAGCAAACCATTGATTGGCTATGTTACCGCCTTGCTCAGCCCTTCTTATAGCGTTGTTAGTTGCAGGTGAAGATTGGAGCCGTTCCTTGTTGGAACATTTATTTACTTGTTGGGATATCATTATATTGCTATGTTATCTTAATGCATCTATATACTTGGTAAAGGGTGGAAGGCTCGGCCTCTCGCCTAGTGTTTTGTTCCACTCTTGCCGCCCTAGTTTCCGTCATATCGGTGTTATGTTCCCGGATTGTGCGTCCCTTACGCGGTTGGGCTATAATGGGAACCCCTTGATAGTTCGCCTTGATTAAAGCTTTTCCAGCAATGCCCAACATTGGTTTTACCATTTGCCACCTAGCCTCTTTTCCCCTTGGGTTTCCGGAGCCCGAGGGTCATCTTATTTTAACCCCCCCTGGGCCAGTGCTCCTCTGAGTGTTGGTCCGAACCAGGCAGCCTGCGGGGCCACCTCGGGGAAACTTGAGGTTTGGTTTTACTCGTAGCTTGACCTATCCGAGCGTGCCCTGAGAAAGAGATATGTGCAGCTCCTATCGGGATTTGTCGGCACATTCGGGCGGTGTTGCTGGACTTGTTTTAACCTGTCGAATCATCTTGTTGTACCGAGATACCGAGTCTGATCGGTGTGTCTTGGGTGGAGGTCTATTCCTTCGTTGACCGTGAGAGCTTGTTATGGGCTAAGTTGGGACCCCCCTGCAGGGATTGATCTTTCGAAAGTCGTGCCCGCGGTTATGGGCAGATGGGAATTTGTTAACGTCCGGTTGTAGATCACTTGAACTAAACTTAATTAAAATGAATCAACCGTGTGTGTTACCGTGATGGCCCCTTCTCGGCGGAGTCCGGGAAGTGGACACGGTGTTGGAGTTATGCTTGCGCAGGATGTTCCTTTAGCTTCTCGCTCGTGCTTCGCCTTCTCTTCTCGCTCTCTCTTGCGTATAAGTTAGCCACCACATATGCTAGTCGCTTGCTGCAGCTCCACATATATTTGCCTTATCCATTCCTATGAGCTTAAATAGTCTTGATCGCGTGGGTGTGAGATTGCTGAGTCCCTGTGGCTCACAGATACTACAACTCCAGATGCAGGTCCAGGTGATTCTGCTCCAGTTGACGATTACGAGCTTCAGTGGGAGTTCGACGAGGACTCTCAGCGATACTACGTGTCCTTTCCAGATGATCAGTAGTGGTGCCTAGTTGGGGTTGTCGATTCAGGACCTTGTCGCATGTTGGGGTCTTTTCTATTTTGGCGCCGTAGTCGGGCCATGAGTGCTTGTTTGATGGATGTTATTTATGTACTCTGATGTGACGTGGCGAGTGTAAGCCAACTATGTTATCTCCCCCTTTTATTATATATTACATGGGATGTTGTAATGATTGCCTGACTTGCGACATTGCTTTCAATGCGGTTATGTCTCTAAGTCGTGCCTCGACACGTGGGAGCTATAGCCGCATCGAGGGCGTTACAAAATATGCTTGAAAAGACCCCAGTGCGGTCGACACCCCAGAAAGTTCTCGCACATAGACACGAATGCAGCAAGGTACGTTATGGTATTGGGAGAAAAGTGATGGACTTGGGCACCGAAGAAGTTCAAGAAGCCCCAGAAGAAGGGATGCGGAGGAAGCGAGTAGCCCCGGTCGACATGGGTGGCGAGTAGTACGCACTCACCCGGTCGTGGCTGCGGCTCCGTCTCCCCCTCCGGCAGCCTCGCTGCACCCTTGGCGATCAGCCCAGACTCCACCAACTCGTCCAGATCTTCCTGCCGAAGCGAAGACCGGATCCAATCACCTTGGATCCAACCTGGTGGCAGCACCGAGTGCGACGACGACCCACGGTTCTGCTTCTTGGCTTCGCCGCCCCCGTCGCCTTCTTCGCGCGTTCCAGCACCGCCATCTTGTCCTTCACCATGGTAGTGGAGCGGCAGCATCGAGAGCGGAGGAGCCAGATGAAGTGAGGAAGCAGAGGAAGAGGGGAGGAAACAGACGCGCATAGTGCAGGCGCCTCGGCTCCGTCGCCTTATAAAGGGCCGCTTTTGAGTGGCTGACGCGTGGGTCCAGGCGATCCTGTCAAATCTCGCAACAGTCGCGCGCGACGTACGTGGCGAGAAAGGTGGCGCAGAGATCGAGGCACTCCTGTTTATCCACCCCGCTTATTCCGGCATGCTCCATCCCGCGTGCTTCCCTGAAATTCCGAATCCCATTAAATCCGGAATACTCTGCAATCCATCGCGCCAAAGATTCCGCGCCCCGAATCAAACCTCGACAGAAGATGTAACAAATTCACTCGGCAACTTTCTGAATCGATCAAGGCAACTGGATCGAAGTTGAAGTTCCAACATGAGTCTTCCATCCTGCGTAAAACACTCATGAGGCGCAAGGCTCGAACCAAGACCAACTTCAACCTTCTTTCCACTCGAACCTTAATCCATTCGGGGGCTAATGATGAGGATACAGACCTAGGGTAGGGTCATAGGCCTGACCTATACGCCCTACCCAAGGTCACTACCCTAGAAGCAAAGAAGTCCAAGAGACAACATGGAATACCCAAGGAAGGCATCGAGTGCAATCCACTTGACCAACCATATCACTCGGGCATCCCTCTTACCTGATGTCACTCGACCATACAAGGAACCACTCGACCTACTGAAGACTAGGAGTCACTCAGCACTACAACAATCAGACATTCACTCCGTAGTCTTTAAGATCATTAATAGCACTTATAGCTGGCGTTATCAGTAATGCCCCGTCTTTACGTACATTGAACCCCTTATAATGGAGGATGGTTGGGGTCCTGGTGCACTCTATATAAGCCACCCCCCTCCTCTAGCACAAGGGTTCGCACCCCCTATAACACCACACGCATATAATCCAGTCGACCGCCTCCGGGCACCGAGACGTAGGGCTTTTACTTCCACCGTGAAGGGCCTGAACTCGTAAGTCCTGTGTGGACAACTTCACCATAGCTGAGATCTTGCCTCTCCATACCTACCCCCCTTTCTACTGTCAGTCTTAGGACCACGACACCCGCCGCGTGCCCTTGCGCGCTGCCCCCATCGCCTGCTCCAGCGCGCTGTCGCCGCGTGCCCCTCTGTGCCACCGCCGCCGCCTGCCCCAGCACGCCGGCGACCCACCTTGCCCGCTTCCTCCCGGCTCCCAGCAACGCGCCCATCGCTTACTCCCAGCCTCACAATGAACCGGCGACGCCCGTCACTGTGGACGCATCCTTCAACTCCACCCTCCATCATAGTCCAACGGCTTTAGCTGCAGCCATTCGCCAGTGACGCGCGAGGTAAGCTGGATCCCAACCTTTTGCTCACCTCGTCGCAGCCATAGCTCTCCTGCAAGCAGCCACTGTAGCCCAACCATGGCCTGTGCCGCCGCCGATGGCTTCCTCCTGCGACACTACACCGACCCTCAGTTCTCGTCGGGCAGCTACCTTTCGGTGGATCGGGGTCGTTTGTGCTAGCATGGTGTGTGCAGGACACCGGCCATTAACACTGATCAAAGTTCAACTAGCTGTCTCGCTGAGACGATCAAGCATTACTGTATAAAAAGTTCAGTTATGGCGTCAGGTGCGTGTTCAGATGGAGTACTTGCGTTGCTAGATGAGGTCTCTAACAGTAAAAGTTCAAGTGTGACTGTATGAGTCCTTGCATTGCATGTCCCTCCATTAGGTCTATTCTGCTATATAAAGTGCACTGTGCAGCTGAGTTAACTGAATCATTCATCAGCATATACGTACAAACACACTTACACATCAATATGAGGTAAGTAGGCAAGTGTAGCCCTTTGCACTCTGTTACAGTGCACATATGCACTTGTTTCTTCTTCTTTTGGAGCCATGTACACATTGAAACCATTTTTGTGTTCTTCAGCACCTCAGCCTTCCCATGGATCCTACTGTCTTGTTCTGTTCCTTTTGGTGTGAGTTTGAAATTGAAGTTCAGATATAACACGGGAAGAAAAACTTTAGAGAATTCTTTGCATGTTCATAGATGATGATGGACTTTTCATAATGTTTGTGCTAGTTCATGCTAGTTCATACTCTCATTTGTGTTTCAAGCCTTGTGTTTCATGAGCTGTTTCCACTACCAACTATGTGTGCGCAGGAGCTCCATGGACGGGCCATGGAGGCTACGGGAACAACTAGATTTTCGCTTATGCTTTATTTAATTTGTGCGTTGTACTGCTGCCGACAGAGAAGGAGAACAACGATGGTATTTTTCTATGAACTTTCATCTACATGTGTCCAGGATATGGCTATTCATTGTCTCTGAACATGTTTCTCTGAACATTTTTGTGCGCCTAGTCATTTTCAGGCTACAAGTGTGCTTCTCTGTGAAAACTTCTGGGGACCAAAAGGTGGGTGGTGTAGCAGTGGTGAAGCGGCCGCCGGCGAGGAGCAATGGCACTGTAAGATGCACTTCAAAGTGTCCGTGTTAATGCCTCAACGGAAACTGCTTTGTGTACTTTTGTATTTCAGTGCAAAGCACACTCAACTCTTTGAAACCACCGTTGCCCAGCTGATGTGTCTTCGTGTCTTGCTGGTTGATATATTTGGCCTACATAAGCTAATGTTTTTTGTGTCTACAGTGTGTACAACAGAACTCAGCTGTCTGCAGCAAAAATCCAGTTGCAACACATTTGTTTGTGTTTATCCTCTAAAATACTTGCCACTGTTGCAGGCTGGCTTTGCCAGATGCGTTAGTTCAGCTGCAAAAAACGAGCATTATATACTGTTTTCAAGTTCGCTCACTTGTTGGAATGAGAAAATGACTGAAGGTCAAAAGAAATTTTCAAGAAGGTCAAAAGTATGCTTATATTTTCTGGAACACCGACACTCTCTTGACATCATTGGTTATCGAATAAGTGTGGTCCATCGTTTTCATCAATGCCTTAATTGATGAAAAGAATGTTACTGCTTGCTTCCAGTGCTATGTGTGTGTTAGAACATCTCTGTGTCTCACCTATCTTAGCTGTTCTCCTGCTCTCTAAGCTACTATCTTAAGCTTGTACAACTTGTTAGAACAAATGAAAATGTACTAATCTGAAGTTCAGAGATGATAAAGAAAGAAGACATGGGATCAAGGATCTTGTGATTTTCCATGAGGTAAGTTGCAGCAAAAAACTTTGTTTTCATTTGGAAGTTGTGAAGTATCAGACTAGAACATTTTTTATCTCATCATGCATACAGTAAGTTGCAACGCTTCTCTGAACATTTCTTTGTGTGCAAACTCGGATGACCTCCCCGCACCATCCTTCTCCCGCTGCGATCACCCCTTCTGCCACATCTCCAATGACCGCTGCTGCTGCTACCTCTAGGCCATATGAAAGGGGGTTGTTGTAGTCCGCATTCTTATACACCAATAGGACGACTCCTTAAGATCGTGCCACTCGTCCTTCTTCCATCGACCATGGTCGCCATCACCATCAATAAAGTTGCACTCCATGGTCAATGTGTTTGCTAGGCATGCTTGATGCATACGTGCGCCTCACACTGTGCTCCAGGGAAGTAGCCGGGGGCAGGAACTGGCTGCACACTCGCTGATGTTAGCATGGCCCAGTGGTGGTTCGCCATGCGGCAGGTCATGTTTATGTGAACTAGAAGTAAGAGCGTGAAGCGTTATATAGGTTGCTTTGCTCATGGGTTTGAGTGAGCGAAATGTACATGCATGGGAAATGCGAATGTGCCTTATTAGTGAGTATGTTGGTTCTGTCACTGTGTCATCCGGGACAACTAGTAACACTACACTGATTTTGGAAAAGGAAAATAAAAATGTTAACGTTTAGTCAGAACGGACTAAAATATATATTATGTTGGTCTTTTTATAGAGAAATTTATATTCTATTGCTTAGATTTGCCATCCGTGAAAAGCCCCTAGATACCATTTCCATTGTCACCAGTTAGTTATACTTCCAAAGCCTATCTTCTAGCCCGTTTTGTTTGTTTAAGAGTCCTAATTCTTTCAGTTAAAAAAATGAGAAAACAGATTTTACCCATTTCTAGAAAATAGAAGTTCAAATTTAAATAGCGGAGCGGTCCAACGTTTATTACAATATCAAGAGTCCAAATTACAAAAATAAAGCAGTTCGATATCTATAAAAAACTCAAATTAGATTTATTAGTAAAGAAATAAAATCAGTAACAAAGTAGTTCAATGTAAAGCAGTTCTAATTAAAGTAACAAAGTAGTTCAATGTATACAGAAAACTCAAAATTCTTTCCTTTCCTAGAAAAAAAGAGTATGAAGGTCAATTAAAAAAAATGTTTGATGCTTATTTAAAACCCTTATTTTTTTCCTAAAGAATAAAACTAAGAAGTTCAAACTAAAATAACAGAGAAGTTCGAAGTATATAAAAAACTCAAATTTGTTGCAAAAAGTTCACGTGCACCTCCGTGCATGATTCAAAATTTATACTGCGCGACGTCCGACCTTCAATCACATGTTGTAAAATGAGAAAAAATGACGTCCGACGTCCGACGCGAAGTTCAAACTAATTCCTTGTAATTCGACGTAAACACGAAATGTGATAGAAGTTCATAGTGAAAACAATAAGAAGTAGTGCAATGAATGCATTTCAGGTGAGAATAAAAGTATAGAAAAATAAAATCTTAAAAAGTTTGTTGAAAGAAGTTCAAGTGCTTTGTCCAGGGAAGTTCAAAAATTGTGTAACACCGACGAATGGATGAGAAAATTACAAACAAAAATACGTCACAGGAGTTCAACATGAAAACAATAGGAAGTTCAACTACTACACTGAATGAATTTCAGATGAAAAACTTTTAAAACCGTCGAGTATGAAAAAATGATCAACACGGGAAAGTTGTGTGTTTACAGCAGCTTTCCATTTGTATATCAGTTTCTCAATTTGAGTGAGTGAATGGAGAGCCACGAGAAAAAAAGCACATGAAAAACTGAGTGAAGTTCAGGTAGACATACTGAGAAGTTCAAGTTCTTCACGTGGTGCATTTTCAGGGAATCGGTTTCGCGACAAAGGCAAAACGCATGATCTCAATGTTTTCAAAATTAATTGAAAACGGCTAGGAATCAGAGAAAACCATCAACATAAAAAAGTTTCGCATTTTTCGTAGCTTTTTAGGGGTATATTATTTGCCCCATTCCGATAAAGTTTGTAGAAATTACAACCAAAAAACGTTTTTAGCCATTTTCAAAATAGAGTTAATACCGTAAGAAATTGGGAGAAATAATAGATACAAAAAAGTTTCGCATTTCCTCAAGCTTTCCAACGCCATATCGTTTGCTGCATTTGGACTTACCGTTCAGAAATTAGCTCGAAAATACAAATTCGCTAGAACTTGTATCATTGTCTAAATTTCTTTTAAATCGTTTAAAATTAGAAAAAACTTTCAACATGAAAAAGTAGTGCATTTTCAGAATATTTCCAAGGCCATATCGTTTGCCTCAATTGGATTAGCCATTTAGAAATGCAATCGAAGATACGAACTCGGCTATTCGGTTTCCAAAATTCTACGGTTTTCCAAATTACTATTTAGCCATAAGGAATTACAGAAAACTATCAACATATGGAAGGAGCGGTTTTGCAGCAGCTTTCCAACGCCATATTATTTGCCTAATTCCGATAAGCGGTTTAGAAATGCGACCGAAAATACGATTCACGTTTTTTGTATAAAGGAAAAAAGTTTTCAAAACTACTCTTAAACCGCTTACCTTTTGCCAAATATTCAACTTGGGTCATGATAGTCGTGTCCATAGCTTTCCAACCGTATATCGCAAGCCTCATTTGGACACTTTTTAGCTGAAGTTCAACCTAGTACTCGGGGAAAGTCAGACGTGTTACTCGGGAAGTTCAGGTTGTGATCAGAATATTATTCTGATCCTGTGATCAGAATAGTGTTTATATATATATATATATATATATATATATAGGACAAATGTTTCCTACAAGCAGTGGTAGTTACCACCACTTGCGTTTTTTATGTTGTATGTAGTATCTGTCAAAACCGAGAGTATGTACATGTAGTAGGTAGTATATAAAAATGATTAGGTAGTATATATACAAGTTTTTAGGTAGTATGTAACCAGTTTTGAGTATGCTCTTTTTTACGTACAAATATGTACATATTTCACAAATATAACAAAAACTATGTGCTCATATGCAATTTTTTCATGTACCTTGTTTTGAAATATCTTAGATATAATATATGAACATATTTAAAATAATAAAATAATATATATAGTACCACATGCTAGTATATGACACATGTGGGGTAACTACCACCGGGTGGTAGGATGGATTTTCCCTATATATATATATATACTCCAGTAATTTTTGGCCGTTTCTAGTCGATCCCCTAAACTTAATGTTGTAAACTTCAATTTGATCAACTTCAAAGCAGGTTCAACCGAAAGTAGCATGCATTCAAACATAAACATAGATAGTTTAGCATAACCGAACATAAAACATAAATTAAACAAAGCTAAACTACTTTCGGTCGAAGTAGAGGTCGAGCCAATCCTTCCTCGTCAGGTACGGTGTGCCATGAGCCGGGTCCGGGCCGGTGCCGTCATCAGGGTCGTTGGGGAAGGCACTCCTCCACTCGTCGACGTCGATCTCCTCGTGCTCTCCGCCCACCTCGACGCCCTCCATGCCGCCGTCTTTGCTGCCTTCGACCTCGTCATCAGAGGAGAGCGCGATAACCTCGCCGCCCTCCGCGCTGCTGTCCTCCCCGCCTTTGACCTCGTCATTGAAGGAGAGCGCGATAACCTCGCCGCCCCCTGCGCTGCCGTCCTCGCCACCTTCGCCCTCGTCAGCGGAGGAGAGCCCGATAACCTCGCCGCCCTCCGCACCGGCAAAGATCGCCTGCTCCGCCTCCACAAGCTCTGGCTGCTGCCGGCGGAGCTCTTGCATGTAGGCCTCATCGGCGGCCTTGGCCTCGAGGCGCTCCCATGCCTCGCGGTCCTCCAATGCCATAGCCGAGCTCACCACCCGTAGCTCCGGCGGAACAAGGTGGACCAGACGTGTGCCGAAGGGGAAATTGAGCCTAGCTGCCGCGCCATGGTAGCGGAACTGCCAGCGGTCGTACTCCATGGCCGCGAGCTCAGCCGTGTGGAAGGTACCGAGCCATCGGAGGGGGGGGGGGTTAAGGTGGTGTTTGAGGAAATGCTGCGACAACTAAAAATATTACTAGGCGGGAGTAACAAGGCGGGGCTACTGAAAATTCGGATCAAGGGCGAGCAGATACTTTTTAGATTGCGAGGGATGCAGAGGCGGTAGTATTTGGGGAGCAAGCTAGTGTGCTTGACATGCCGGCTGTGGACTGTAGCCGACACACCTTCTCGCGTAAGCCATAGGCGTACTATACACTGACGGTGCTCCAGGATATTTTGTACTGCATCTCACACGGTTGGTGATAATAACTGTGCGGGATCTACTTGATTTTCCATTTTGATTTGAATTACATAATGGGGTTAGAGCGGCAATGGATGGTGTTTGAATTGATAGACCTTTTTATCTGCAGTGAACATGCAATTATATGTGTGTCATACAAAAATTGTAATTATCCAGGGTTCGTTTGGAAATTTTATACATTAAATTTGTTTTCTAGCCATTTCAGGTGCACAATTCAAAATTAAAGCACATGCTCCAGTCCATAAAAACGGGTTGCAAAATCAAATGTTTGTCCTTGGTTGCTAGCTTAGGTCACATGCAAGAAATGAGAATGAACGTCAAACACCTTGACACTGTCGCTCAGCCGCTAACATTGAGATACATGGTTTTAAAATTCTAGTAAATTGAACACTCGGCTGAAATTCATGAAACTTGACATGGAACGACATCGACGTGCCGTGGTAAAAATATTATCCCTTTTGGGGCAGGTTAGGGTATAAGCTTCTCGCAAACCGGAGCTTCTCTCACAACAAGCCAGATGGTTTTGGTAGGGAACGTGCCACCTTGGGGGACAAACGATATATGTTACCTCTTCTTACTTTCTAAAATTTTCTCGTGGCAACATAGAACAACACGAGTGTTGTGTCATTTTTTGGGGTTTGCTTGGACATTTTTATACATTAACTCAGTTTTCTATGCATTCATGTGCATAATTCAAATTTGAACTACTACATGCACATGCTCCAGTGCATATAAAGTGGTTAAAAATTGGGTGTGTCCCTGGTTACATGCTTAAGTCCCATGCAAGAAACGAGAATGAATGTCAAACACCTTGCCACCGTCGCTCGGCCGCTAACATTGAGATACATGGTTTTGAAATTCTAGTAAACCAAAAACGCATTTGAAATTTATGAAACTTGACACGCTAGCATGGAACGTCATCAACATGCAGTGGTAAAAATATTGTCCCATTTGGGGCAGTGGTAAAAACATAGAACAACATGAGTGTTGTGTTAGTTTTAGGATTTTTTTTTCGGTGTTTGTTTCGACATTTTTATACATTAATTGAGTTTTCAATGCATTCGTGTGCATAATTCAAATTTGAACTACATGCACATGCTCTAATGCATAATAATTGGTTGAAAAATACAAATCTGTGTCCTTGGTTGCATGCTTAGGTCCCATGCAAGAAATGGGAATGAATGTCAAATGCCCTGCCACTGTCACTCGGCCGCAAACATTGAGATACCTGCTTTTTAAATTCTAGTAAATCCAAAACTCTTCTGAAATTCATGAAACTTGGCATGCTATCATGGAGCGGCATCAACATGCCATGGTAAATCTTTTGTCCCATTTGGGGAAGGTTTGGGTATAAGCTTCTCGCAAACCAGAGCTTCTCACAACAAGAGCCTCATGGTTTCGGTAGGGAACGTGCCACCTTTGGGGACGAAACGATATCCCTTGCCTGTTATTGCTTACAATTTTTTCTCTAGTTTCAACACAGAACAACAGGAGTGTTGTGTTCAAATTTGGAAATTTTCGGGGTTCGTTTGGACATTTTTATACATTAATTGAGTTTTCAATGCATTTATGTGCATAATTCAAATTTGAACTACAGGCACATGCTCTAATGCATATAAATTGGTTGAAAATTCAAATCTGTGTCCTTGGTTGCATGCTTCGGTCCCATGCAAGAAATGGGAATGAATGTCAAACACCGTGCCACCGTCACTCGGCCACAAACATTGAGATACCTGCTTTTTAAATTAACCTCATTACCGGCTGTTCATCAAAGTGATGGACGACAACCTCGCGGGCCCACTAAAAGCGTCACACGCGAGTATCGAGTGTCGTGTAGGACAACCATCAACTGCATGTGGCCAAAGCATGTATGTATGAAAGGGTTGTGTAATGTTTTAAACTACGAATTCACGACTCTGATGTGGCACCGGCCTGCCTAACAAAACGGTCAACCCACACAGTGGCTCACAATTCGTACTGTACTGCGAGCCACCCGCCACCCCCAGACGCACACACACCCACACACACACCGCAAATCCACCGCAACTACGATGCATGTTAAATTAATTATCCCGCAGTGAACATATATATGTTACCAGAGGAGGGACGTTTTAATTTGGAAAAAAATCATAGATCATTAAGACATTTTAGTACATTAATTGATTGATTTCCTATGGGTATAATGTGCAAAAATCAAATTCGAGCTACATGCACATGTGACAGTGCACCTAAATGGATTGCAAAAACACATGTGTCTCACTGGGTGCATGTTTACTCCCCGTGCAACAAATTTCAAACAATGAGAATCTTGATTTTTAAATTCTAGTACATCCAAAACTTATTTGAAGTTCATGAAACTTATCGTGTTGTCATATGGACACCAACAAAGTTGCATTGTACTTTTTTTGGTCAATTTTGAGACCAGTTTTGATGTAATCTTTATCTAATTACAAACAGGAGATTATTAATAATTGGGAACCAATATCCCAAACGGATTATTTATTCGAACCGTGAGCGTTAGACCAACAATGGATACGTACCATGCTTCGGTTAAGCAATAAAGAGGCATCATTAATCATGCAAATAGAAAAACAATATACATTGGATTATATACAATAAACCATCAACACACAACGACAACGAGGGTACATGTTGGATTATAGATTATTTCCAACAAAACATTCTAGTAAATACTAAAGTTTTCCTCACACAACGAATAACAAAGCAATGAAATGAACTTCAGCTCAACCAATCCTTGGCATTGGAAATGCTTGCTTTGAACCATAACTGATTCTCTGGGAAGGGCCTGCTATTGTCAATCTCGAGACCAACGCAGGACTAATCATCCAGGCTGAAGCGGCCTATCGGACGCATATTGTGATCTCGAGGGTAGGGAACCATATCAATGTCAGAGGTGTAGATACAATTGCTTCTCATAAACGGTAGTAATGTTGTGTCAACAGCAGCTGGATCGCCTTTCACCATCATTGGATAGTTTTTTCCAAGGAAGAGCGAGTTTTCTCCAAGAATATCAATACTTAACCAGGGAGAAGGTGTTGGCCCTAGCACATGAGTATCCATCCCGAATACCATGCAACGGATGTTGTAATAAGTCCGGAGTGTGCGACCATGGGAGACAACACCTGCTTCGTTAGTAACATCAGCAGTGCCCTGTATACATACAAGAAGAGGTGATCCATCGGAATAAGTTGCCAGGCGCCACTGAGTATATAGGTCATGCTCGTCATCATGCTCGTGATCATCGCCATCATCATCTCCCCCTGGTTATAATTTTTTTCAAGTATAGGTGGTGGAATGTTCACAAGACCTTGGAAACACAACAAGTTTAATTAGTAAAGGGAAACTAGCTAACCCGCATGCATGTGGATGAAACAATTATAATTATGGTAGAAGACAAACGTACCGAAATCATAAGGATTCCATGTAAAAACAGTGCCATGGGTGGTGGCAGCAAACATAAGACCCTCGTATTGAATTGCATCACAGTACTCATCAGTGTACAGAAATTGATTTTTGAGCAATATCCATCGAGGTGTGGAAGTAAGACGACAACAAGCTTGTCGAAGATAGCAACAACTTCATAGTTCTTGTAATCCCAAGAGCGGTTGGGAACTCGACAAATTGCTATATTCCGTAGACAACAGTCCCCATGATCATATTTGAACGTACATAGATCATCTGTGTGTTCAATCTCATTGCAGTCTGTGATTTTTGGAAGTGGAACCGGTGACGAGTGTACACATTCACAAGTTCCCACTCGCAGTTATACCCAATATAAACAACCCAATCTCCATTTGCGCCTTCCCAAGCCTTACCCTCAAGCGATGGCATCTTAACATCACACATATCATTATCAAGCGACATCAACTTGCACAAGGCGAGGCTTCCGTCGTCCCCACGCTGGCGACCAGCGTCATGGCGAAGAAGACAGGGGAGATCAAACCGCTCCTGAACCCTCGGGTTCTCTGCAATGATGTTGTTGAGTCGAGAATGGACTTGAACGAACCTGCCATGCTAGTCGAGGTGATGACGTCGCTACGATCAGTGAGTTCCTGCACCATGTTATATTTCAGATCGGGGCAAGAGTAACGAGGTCGTTTCCGGCCTATTCCTTCCATGGAGAAGATGATCAAACAATGGTAGAAGGAAGGGTGAAGGCAAATGGAGGGAGGAAGATCATGCGACAACAGTTCCAAATTGAGAGGGAAAGGCAAAGAGGCGGTGGACGGTTGCCACAGTACAAGAAGAGGCTAGTGGGGAGCCAACGGTTGCCACAGAGAGGTCACACACTAACGACAAGGCCGTCCTCTCATACCTAGCGCCCACACGGGATGGCCTCCATCCCCCACACGAGCGAAGCCACTTCGCACCCCACACGGTTGGTCTGCCACGCCGCCAAGAGCAAGTACTACAATAGTGGGCTTATAGCCTGCTTACATGCCAAATTTACCTATGTGGAGGAGAGAGACATGAAGGATTCCTGCAACAAGGACAAGTGTGCCTGGCACTCGGCCTATGTGGAGAAACTCGACAAATCTCACGTCGTGTACGCGGCCAAGGAGGCGTACACATGCTACGACATGTACAGGTGGATTGTTGACATGAGGAAGTGCCTCCTTCCCCAAAACGACCAGGGATCCAGCCGGAAGCAGAGCAATGGCAAGTGTCATCGCAACAATAAGTAGATGATTAGATCCTTGTTTCTCCTAGTTTAGTATGCATGTAATTGCTTACTTTGGTGTGTGAAAATGTTATGTGTGTAGTCACTTGTGTAATTGTATGCTTAATTTGGTTATGAAATGCTTCCTTTTTAAGTATATATATGTTGATGCTCTGTAGAGAGAGCAAATCACATCGCACAGAGACTAAACAATGGAACCCGTTGATGATGATTTCATCAATCACTGACAATTGTATACCAGCAATCGTTTGCTCACAACACACAGGACTTGTTAACATGAATCATATGTTTTGTTATCGGTCTTCCCACACATTTCCAATTACAAACCTGTTTGCTGCTTATCACACACATCTTGTTAAGCTGAACCGTTTATGTTCTCTTGGCTCAACGCAAATAGTTCATCCGAGTGAACTGTATGCCGTATATCGCACACACCTTCATCTGGCTTCCCGTTTCTGTTGTTCCGCCTCATCGCAAATAGTTCATCCGAGTGAACCGTATGCTCTACATCGCACACGCCTTCATCTGGAAGCCCATTTCTTTTGTTCACCCTCATCGCAAACAGTTAATTGAACTGAAGCCTATGCCCTGAATCGCACACACAACAAAAATCTGAACCATGTTTGATGCATCCGTCATCGCAAATGTTTTGCACCTTTTTTGATAGTTTTTTTACACCACCGTTTGCAATTATTGCATTGCATACAGTTTCGTCGAAGGGTCTCTGATCGTAGTGTCACATTAGCAGCATCCTGCAGTAGTGTTGGTAAGTGGAAATCGGTAAGGAAAAATTATTACTATGTGCTGAAATTTATTGTCACTTGTTACTATGGAGAACAATCCTTTGAGGGGTTTGTTTGGGGTATCATCACCTTGATCGGAACCAAAATTAGTTACCCATCAACCTACAACACCTACTAAAAATATTGAATACGAAATTTTTTCATTCCTTCGGGTATGATAGAACAACTGCTAGCTAATCCTTATGCAGTAGATGGAACCGAACATCCTGATATGCACTTACTATATGTGGATGAAATTTGTGGACTATTTAAGCTTGCAGGTTTACCCGGAGATGAAGCTAAGAAGAAGGTTTTCACTTTATCTTTGAAGGGAAAAGCATTGGTATGGTATAGGCTATGCGGTGATATTGGATATTGGAATTAGAATCGATTGAAATTGGAATTTCACCAAAAAATTTATCCTATGCATCTAGTTCATCGTGATCGGAATTATATATATAATTTTTGGCCTCGTGATGGAGAAATTACTGCTCTAGTTTGGGGGAGGCTTAAGTCAATGTTATATTCATGCCCCAATCAGGAGCTCTCAAGAGAAATTATTATTCAGAATTTTTATGCACGGATTTCTCATAATGATCGATCCATGCTCGATACTTCTTGTACTAGTTCCTTTATGAAAAAGACTATTGAATTCCGGTGGGATCTTTTAGAAATAATTAAATGCAACTGTGAAGATAAGGAGCTCGATGAAGGTAAAGAGTCGGGTATTAAGCTTGAGTTTGATTGTGTTAAGTCTTTTATGAATACCGATGCTTTTGAAAGGTTTAACACTAAATATGGACTTGACTGTGAGATAGTAGCCTCCTTTTGTGAATCTTTTGCTACTCATGTTGATCTCCCTAAGGAGAAGTGGTTTAAATGTCACCCACCTATCAGAGAATAAATTAAATAACCGATAATAGCTAAAGAAGAAACTATCGTTTACAATGTTGATCTAGTTGTTCCTACTGCTTATATCGAGAAACCACCTTTCCCTGTTAGGATGAAGGAACATGCTAAGGTTTCAACTGTGGTCAACAAAAGTTATATTAGAACACCTAAACCAGCTAAACAAATCAAGGTAGAACCTAGTGTTGCTATGGTTAAAGATCTCTTGGTCGATAATGTTGATGGGCATGTTATTTACTTTGTTGGTGAAGCTGCTAAAATTGCAAAACCCGACGGGAAAGATAAACATAGGCCTGTTGTTGGCATGCCCATTGTCTCAATTAAAATAGGAGATCATTGTTATCATTGCTAGTCCTTTTGTTTTATATCAAGAAATTATGAATGACATAGCACCTGCTGAGATAGAAGAAATAGATGTTACTATTAAACTTGCTAATAGAGACACCATCACACCACTTGGGATTGTTAGAGATGTTGAAGTCTTTTGTCAGAAAATAAAATACCCTACTGATTTTCTTGTTCTTGGTTCCCCACAGGATGACTTTTGTCCCATTATATTTGGTAGACCTTTCTTGAACACCGCTAATGCTAGAATATATTGTGAGAAACAAATTGTCGGTGTTAGTTTTGGTGATGAGTCTCATGAGTTTAATTTTTCCAAGTTCAGTAGAAAGCATCATAAGAAAAAATTGCCTAGTAAGGACGAAATTATTGGTCTTGCTTCTATTGTTGTACCTCCTACTGATCCTTTAGAACAATATCTGCTAGACCATGAAAATGATTTGCATATGCATGAAAGAAACGAAATAGATATATTATTGTTCGAACAACAACCTCTGCTTAAACACAATTTGCCTATTGAAACTCTAGGAGGTCCTCCTCCACCTAAAGGTGATCATGTGTTTGAATTAAAACAATTGCCAGACACTTTGAAATATGCTTATCTTGATGAGAAGAATATATATCATGTTATTATTAGTGCTAACCTTTCAAAACATGAAGAATAAAGATTATTGAAAGTCCTAAGGAAGCACCGAGCTGCTATAGGATATACTCTTGATGATCTTAAGGGCACCAGTCCCACTCTATGTTAGCACAAGATTAATATGGAAACTGATGCTAAACCCGTTGTTGATCACCAACGTTGGTTGAATCCGAAGATGAAAAAAGTGGTAAGAACAGAAATATTAAAACTTCTGGAAGCAGGTATAATCTATCCTATAGCTGATAGTAGATGGGTAAGTCTTGTCCATTGTATCCCTAAGAAGGGAGGTATTACTGTTGTTCCTAATGATAAATATGAACTTATTCCACAAAGAATTATTATAGGCTATAGAATGGTAATTGATTTTATAAAATTAAACAAAGCAACTAGAAAAGATCATTACCCTCTGCCTTTTATTGATCAAATGCTAGAAAGATTATCTAAGCACACACATTTTTGCTTCCTTGATGGATATTATGGTTTTTCACAAATACCTGTTTCTTAACCTGATCAAGAAAAAGACCACTTTTACTTGTCCTTTTGGAACTTATGCTTATAGATGTATGCCTTTTGGTTTATGCAATGCAACTGCTACCTTTCAAACATGTATGACTACTATATTCTCTGAATTTTGTGAAAAGATTGTTGAGGTTTTCATGGATTACTTTTCTGTTTATGGGAAGTCTTTTGATGATTGTTTAAGCAATCTTGATCGAGTTTTGCAGAGATGTGAGCAAATGAATCTTGTCTTGAATTGGGAGAAGTGCCACTTTATGGTTAACGAAGGTATTGTTTTGGGCCATAAAATTTCTGAAAGAGGTATTGAGGTGGACAAAGCTAAGGTTGATGCAATTGAGAAAATGCCATGTCCTAAAGAAATCAATGTATTTGTAGTTTCCCTGGTCATACTGGTTTCTATAGGAGATTTATCAAAGACATTTCCAAAATTTCTAGGCCTCTTACAAATCTTATGCAAAAGGATATTCCTTTTGTTTTTGATGATGATTGTTTGGAAGCCTTCGAAATACTAAAGAAAGCCTTAATTTCTGCACCTATTGTTCAACCACCTGATTGGAACCTGCCTTTTGAAATTATGTGTGATGCTAGCGATTATGCTATTGGTGCTGTTCTAGGACAGAGAGCCGATAAGAAACTAAATGTTATTATCTATGCAAGTAAAACTCTAGACAGTGCCCAACGAAATTATGCTACTACTGAAAAAGAATTTTTAGCAGTTGTGTTTGCTTGTGATAAATTTAGATCCTATATTGTAAATTCAAAAGTAATTGTTCACACTGATCATACTGCTGTAAAATATCTTATGGAAAAGAAAGATGCCAAACCTAGGCTTATTTGATGGGTTCTCTTGCTACAAGAATTTGAATTGCATATCACTGATAGAAAAGGAGCTGAGAACCCCGTTGCTGATAACTTGTCTAGACTTGAAAATGTTCTTGATGACCCACAACCTATTAATGATAGTTTTCCTGATGAGCAATTAGCTGCAATAAATGTTTCTAATAGTACACCTTGGTATGCTAACTATGCTAAATATATTGTTGCTACATACATTCCCCTAGCTTTACATACCAACAAAAGAAAAAAATTCTTCTATGTTTAAGACACTACTTTTGGGATGACCCACATCTTTATAAAGGAGTAGATGGTATTATTAGACGTTGTGTACTTGAGAATTAACAAGGACAAATCCTATGGAAATGTCATTTCGAAGCTTATGGAGGACATCATGCCGGAGATAGAACTGCTCACAAGGTATTGCAATCTAGGTTTTATGGGCCTACTTTCTTCAAGGATGCCCGTAAGTTTGTTTTATCTTGTGATGAATGTCAAAGAATAGGTAATATCAGTAAGCGTCAAGAAATGCCTATGAACTATTCACTTGCTGTTGAACCATTTGATGTTTGGGGATTTGATTTCATGGGATCTTTTCCTTCCTCTAATGGGTATACTCATATTTTGATTGCTGTTGATTATGTTACTAAGTGGGTAGAAGCTATTCCAACTAGTAGTGCTGATCACAACACCTCTATTAAGATGCTTAAGGAAGTTATTTTCTCAAGGTTCGGAGTCCCTAGATATTTAATGACTGATGGTGATTCACACATGGTGCTTTCCGTAAAATGCTTGCCAAGTATGATGTTAACCATAGAATTGCATCACCCTATCATCCTCAGTGTAGTGGTCAGGTAGAACTTAGCAATAGAGAAATAAAATTAATTTTACAAAAGACTGTTAATAGGTCCTGGAAGAATTGGTCTAAGAAATTAGTTGATGCACTTTGGGCTTATAGAATAGCATATAAAAATCCCATGGGTATGTATCGCTATAAAATGGTTTATGGAAAAGCTTGTCATTTGCCTCTTGAGTTAGAACACAAAGCATGTTGGGCAATTAAAGAACTCAACTATGATTTCAAACTTGCTAGTGAGAAGAGGTTATTTGATATTAGCCCATTAGATGAATGGAGAACCAAAGCTTATGAAAATGCCAAGTTATTTATAGAAAAGGTTAAAAGATGGCATGATAAAAGAATCCAAAGGCGTGAGTTCAAAGTTGGAGAATAAATTCTTTTGTACAACTCTTTTCAGATTCTTTGCAGGAAAACTCCTCTCCAAATGGGAAGGACCCTATCTTATCGAGGTGGTTTATCGATCTGGAGCTATCAAAATAAATAATGCCAAAGGTACTAACCCAAGGTTGTTAATGGGCAACGAATAAAACATTATTTGTCAGGTACGCCCATTAATGTTGAAAGCAATATTATCCAAACTATGACACCGGAAGAACAAATAAAAGAAACCTTCTGGAACACTCCAGAATCGTGAAAAAGAGGAGGTACATGATACGGTAAGTAAACGGATTCCGAAAAATCTGCAAAAAGTTTTTCTGTCCTTTTTGGAATATAACAAAAACTAGGAAAGTAAGAAACAACCAGGAAGGCACCCCTGGTGGCCAGAAGACACCAGGGGTGCCTGGCTTGCCAGGCGCGCCCATGTGGGTTGTGCCCACCTCGGGTACCTTCCGGACTCCGTTTTTCTTTCGTTTGCTTGCTTCCCAAGATAAAAAATCTTTATATACCCCCCGAACCTATTGACATCCGTATCACGGAGAAATCTTCTGTTTTCTTTTCTTGCCTTTTTCGGTCAGATCTTTAAGCCAGGCATCATGTCATCTTCCTCCTCCAACAACGTGGAAGGGGATGCTTGGCTGATGAAGATCAAGCTGAAGAGAGAAGAGCCCATAGAAGCCATCATAGGGGACAAGAGGAAGTAGGCTACCGGGGATCAAGCACTGGTGGTTGAGCCGGCCTTGCCCGTCGAGGAAGAATAAGAAGATATCCTTAAACCTTACTATGATCATCTCACCCCCACCAAGATCGAAGCCTTTCGAATCATCGGAACTATTCGTGTGCAAAATAAATACCTTACCCGTGAAAATATTCTGTTGCAAGATCACATCATCGCCCTCCGGAGCGTCATCCGTAAATTGGAGAATCTCTTGATCATGAAGGACAAGATCGCTACCACTTCATCACCACCACGTCCTTCTTCATCAACCAAAGAAAATTGATTATCGGGTATGGGCACTCCCCTTGGCTTGTGCAAATCTTGGGGGAGGTGCCCCGGTATCGTATCACCTCCACTATCTTTTACCTTCACTTATCTTAGTTCAATCCATAGTTATCTTTTGCTTTAGATGAATAAAAGTTCAGTTCGATCCTTTCTTTTGAAAGCAGGCTTAGTGATCTATCCTTGTAATCATGTGCGAGATATATAATGAAGTTTAGTTTTAGTTTTGCTTTCTTTACTTTCATGTTTCAATAAAAAGGAAAGGAAATAAATGAAAAAGATCATATGCTAATCTTATGGTAAGTAATGACACCACATAAGGAAAAGTATAAGTAGAAAATTTTATTGGAGATTGACAAACATAACATTGGTCAATGATGCAACTCATGAAAGAATTAATAAGGGAAGAGAAGATTCACATGCAAATACACTATCTTGGAAATCTTTTGTGATTTTGAGCCCCCATCAAAATATTATATGCCAAAATTGTTGATGTTGGACAAGGAAGACAATGTAATGATTTAGGTTTGTTCATATTCACATAGAAGTTATATTGTCATATATCCTTCAACATGTGGTGCTTGCCCCTATAGCGACCAGACCTCAAACGGTCAAGTCTCTGTGCATCAGTGTCATCCCGGGATCGGTAATGCTGACACGCACAATACTCAAGAAATTATAACAGAGTTTCAATCACACACTTATTACATAGAGCCCTCATAAAGAGTATGATTACATAAATAAATCATGGCTGAAGGCCATCTAAACTAGATAACTACGGAAGCTTCGAAGGTAAATGAGTCCATCAACTCCAACGGCATCGCTGAGTGCAAAACAACAACCTATCGCACCTTATTCATCGTCTGAGTAGTCTACAACATAAGACGTTGCAGCCCAAAACGGGTCAGCACATGGAATATGCTGGCAGAGTTACACTGTAAAGCAATGATAATGCAGGAACTATATCTACATGCAATATTTGGCTGGTGGAGGCTGTAAGTTTCATGATTTTGCATAAAGCTAGTTTTTCCCTACAACAAAGGAATAAATTTATTTAACTACTCCCATGTTGCCCATTATTTGAGAAGGTAACCCCAACTCAAATCCCAATTAAAAGTATCATCATTAACCCAACATCATAATTAATTTAAGGTAACGTGTTGAGATCACATCGATAGATCCAACTACTAGATATTCAAGACGTCCATAAATGGGGACACAGCTAACCATGATTAGTTTATACACTCTACAGAGGTTTGCATACTTTTCCCCACAAGACTCGACCGCATCCATGATCGGATGATCGAGACATAGCCTTTCTGAAGCATTGACTCTCTACTCCGGGTAGACAGTACCACCTATAATACTCTACATCTGCTAGTCTACCTCTTCAAGAGCTCACACAACTTACTCAACTATGACAGAGCCCATAATGGCCTGTGGCTGCACATGGAAGTTTCTAGCATGAATAATCTTATGATCCCTTTGAGCCTGGGTGGCATTCCATAGGATAATCACATGGTAACCCCGATATCTCCAAAAATAGGCAACACTAGGTTTCCCAGGCGCCTCAACCAATCCACCCAGATGTGTATTAATGTTGCCACCTTAATGTTATCCAATTAAAGTAACTCTCAAACTTCCATGTGTGAATCACGATCCAATCCCCGTCTACGAGCATGGCTAAGCAATAATAAGCATAACATATATTTCCGGGGTGATCAAAAGGTATTAGGTACCTACCTCAAACACTACAACCAAAGCCACATGTTCCCAATCCTACGAATGCAAGTATTTGTGGGGCAGACTAATGCATAGTAAAAACTGGGTATAAAAGAGTATGATCAAAGTGTAACTTGCCTTGCTGACGATCTGCAAACTCTAGAGATTCGTAGTAACAAGCTTTGCACGCTGGGTAATCTAGCATAGACAAACAATAGCATTCATAAGCAATCACTCAAGCGAAACACGAGAAAACTCGAGAAAAGATCCAAATCAAACATGAAACAAGCAAACGGCTTAAACTAATAAGAGTCAAAACCTAACAGCAATATTAACATGTAAATTAGATATTAACAGTAGGTACATGTGATTAGCTACGATTTGCAAAAAGATTCAACTCAAACAGAGCAACGAAGCTCAAAATACGAACGAAACAAAATCGTTTACTAATCTGGACTAAAGTTAATCTGGACTAAACTGGAAAGAGGGATTCGAGACAAAGATTTTGGCACTGGTTTCATTAAATTTGGATAAACAAATAAAAATTTATACTAGTTTGAAGATCAGGGGCTGAATGGCGATAAAAATAATCACGGATAAGTCCCAGGCCGAAAATAAAATAAAAAGAAAAGACTAACGAACGAACATTCGCTGTCTGAACCTAACCAGCGAACAACGTTCGTTAAAAGGAACGAACGGACGAATGTCGCTAACTAAAAATAAACCGACGAAAACCAATCTAAAATAATAAACCGGAAACTGAGAAAAAACCTAGGTTTAACTAAGAAAAACCGACCGGTCAAACGAGGTCAACGGCGGCGGCTCCGGCGAGATCCGCGGCGGCGGCGACGGCGGTCGACGGCGCGGGCGGTGCAGCGGGTGGTGCGGCGATGGCACGCGGCAGCGGGCAGCAGCGGCGGCGACGGTGGCAGGCGACGGTGGCGTTGTGGCGGTAGAAGCGGCGACGGCGGCTTCGGCAGCGGCGGCGACACGGGAGGCGGAGGCGGGCGGCGGCGCTCGACTTGGGGTCCCAGGGGGCCCCGGGCGCGCTTATAAAGGGGCAGGAGGGGGCAAGGCAGCGGCGGCTCGGCTCGGCTGCGCGTAGACCCAGTCGGGCGGAACTTTTAAAAAAATTTTAATTTCACCTGAAAAGAAAATCCTAATAAAATATTTTTTTTCTAAAAATGCCAAAGCAATTTTCACCGTCTAAGTAAAATATTTAGAACAAGGTGAACATTTTTCTGGCCTAAAAATGCAATTTCGAAAAATGCATATTTTTCTAATTCGAAATAAATAGCAAATAAGTACCAGAAAAATCATAATTTGACTTTAAAATTCTTTCTCCAATATTTCTCTAAATTTGAAGACATCATATTATCTTCACTCATTTATTTTTAATATTGCAAATAATTGGAGAGAAAAATAATAAAACCAAATTGATCCTTTTCTTCAAATTTGAAATGAATTCAAATATGAATTTTGTGATACCTCCAACTCTCTCTGTTGGTCCTTGAGTTGCGTAAGATTTCTAGGATCTCAACCAAAATGCAAGAATAAATATGATATGCATATGATGATCTATGTATAACATCCAAATTAAAAATTGGGATGTTACAAACCTACCCCCCTTAAGATGAATCTCGCCCTCGAGATTCAGGTTGGTCAGCAAAAAGGTTTGGGTGGTCTCTACAAAGGTCTTCCTCTCGCTCCCAGGTGGCTTCCTCCTTGGTATGGTGGCTCCACTGAACTTTGCAAAACTTCATAACCTTGTTGCGAGTAACTCGGCTAGAAAACTCGAGAATCCTGACTGGCTTCTCCTCATAAATCAAATCACTGTCTAACTGAATTGCTTCCAGTGGCACTGTATCTCTTAGAGGAATACCAACCATCTCTGCGTGGCACTTCTTTAACTGGGAAAAGTGAAACACATCGTGAACTCCTGACAATCCTTCTCACAATTCCAGCTTGTATGTAACTTCTCCCATACGTTCCAAAACTCTGTATGGTCCCAGAAAACATGGTGCTATCTTTCCCTTTACTCCAAAACGCTTAACTCCTCGAAGCGGGGACACATGAAGATATACTCTGTCTCCGACTTCGTAAACTGTTTCCTTGCATTTTGAAACCGCATAACTCTTCTGCCTGGACTGGGCTACCTTGGGTCTGTCGCAAATCAACTTAACTTTATCTTCAGAGTCTTTGATTAAATCAGGTCCAAACAACTGTCGATCTCCAACTTCATCCCATGATAACGGTGTCCTGCACCTCCTTTCGTACAAAGCTTCGAAAGGGGCCATCTTCAAACTGGCTTGTTAACTGTTGTTATAAGAGAACTCCGCATATGGCAAATTGTCGTCCCAACTAGATCCATAATCTAGCGCACAAGCTCTCAACATGTCCTCTAGAATATGATTGAGTCTCTCAGTCTGTCCATCTGTCTATGGATGAAAGGCTATACTGAACTCTAGCCTAGTACCCAAGGTCTGATGCAACTGATTCCAAAACTTTGAGGTAAACTGGGTTCCTCTATCCGATACAATGGTCCTCGGAACTCCATGCAGACACACAATCCTGGTCATGTATATCTTCGCCAACTTAGCACTCGTATAACAGGTCTTCACCAGGATGAAATGAGCTACTTTCGTCAAACGATCGACTACAACCCAGATGGAGTCATAGCCTGAATGTGTCCTGGGAAATCTAGTGATAAAATGCTGCCAAGCTTATCCCACTTCCATTCAGGTATCAGCAATGGCTATAGCAATCCAGTTGGCTTCTGATGCTCTGCCTTAACTCTCTGACATACATCACATACTGCTACATACTCAGCAATATCCTTCTTCATTCCTGTCCACTAGAAACTTTCCTTCAAATCCAGATACATCTTAGTGTTTCCTGGGTGAATTGAATATGGCGAATCATGGGCCTCCTATAGAATCAACTTCTTGATCTCGGGGTCATTAGGCACATAAACGTGATCCTCAAACCATAAAGTGTCGTGCTCATCCTTACGAAATCCTTTAGCCTTTCCTTTGCTCATCCTTTCCTTTATCTCAGCAATCTCCTAGTCAGTCTTATGAGCTTCCCTGATATTACCCATCAAAGTGGACTGAATTTCCAATGCTACAACATAACCTCTCGGAACTATCTCCAAACATAGCTCTCGGAGATCATCTGCTAACTCCTTAGGTAATCCTCCGATCATGAGCATGTTAACATAACTCTTGCGCTCAACGCATCTGCTACTACATTGGCCTTTCCGGGATGATAGTGTAATTTAATATCATAATCTTTAATGAGCTCCAACCATCTCCTTTGCCTGGGATTCAACTCCTTCTGTGTGAGTATATATTTCAAATTCTTATGATCCGTGTATACCTCACAATGGATTCCGATGAGAAAATGTCTCCATGTCTTCAGCGCATGCACTACAGCTGCTAACTCCAAATTATGTGTAGCATAATTCAGCTCATGAGGTTTAAGCTGTTGTGAGGCATATAAAACAACTCTTCCTTCCTGCATAAGCACTGCTCCAAGTCCTCGATGTGAAGCGTCGCAATACACTTGATAATCCTTGCGTTGGTCGGGAAGAATCAGCATGGGGGCTATAACCAAACGTTTCTTCAACTCTTGAAAACCGTCTTCACACTCTTCAGTCCATTTAAACTTGGTGTCCTTCTTCAATAACTCGGTCATGGGCTTTGAAATCCCCAAGAAATTCTCAATGAACCTCCAATAATATCTTGCGAGTCCAAGAAAACTCCTGATTTCTGCAACTGATGTGGGTGCCACCCATTTAGTCACAGAAGCAACCTTGGTAGGGTCTACTGCTATTCCTTCTCCGGATATAACATGTCCAGGAAATCCAACTTCCTTTAACCAAAACTCACACTTGCTTAACTTGGCATACAACTGATGTTCTCTGAGCTTCTCAAGTACCAAACGCAAATGCTCCTTATGCTCCTCATCGTTCTTTGAGTAGACTTATATATCATCAATGAACACCACGATGAACTTATCCAAAAACTCCATAAACACCTTGTTCGCCATGTTCATGAAATAGGAAGGCGCATTAGTCAGACCAAATGTCATAATGGTATACTCATATAGCCCGTACCTTGTGGTAAAAGCTGTCTTAGGTATATCCTACTCTGGGATCTTCAACTGGTGATAACCTGATCGAATATCAATCTTAGAGAATACTTTAGCTCCTTGCAACTGGTCAAACAAATCGTTGATCATCGGCAAAGGGTATTTGTTCTTGATCATCA
The DNA here is from genome assembly GCF_018294505.1 of Triticum aestivum. Classification (NCBI taxonomy): domain Eukaryota; kingdom Viridiplantae; phylum Streptophyta; class Magnoliopsida; order Poales; family Poaceae; genus Triticum; species Triticum aestivum. The sequence goes on along the minus strand of NC_057804.1, from coordinate 202,367,954 downwards.
CCTCATTCAAAGCACAATAATCAACAACCATCCTTAAAGATCCATCCTTCTTCTCCACTAGAAGCACTGGGGCTCCCAAGGTGATGAACTTGGTTGTATGTAACCTTTATCCAGTAGCTCCTTAATCTGATTCTTAATTTCCTCCAAATCCTATGCGGGCATCCAATACGGTCTCTTTGATATTGGCCCGGTGCCTGGCAATAGCTCAATCAAAAACTCATTGTCTCGATCTGGTGGCATGCCTGGTAACTCCTCCGAAAATACATCGGGATAATCCTTCACCACTGGTACTTCCTCCTGCACAACTCCTGATAAGGAATTCACTTGAGTCCTCTTCGGCACATGCCGGGATACATACTTGATCCTTCTTCCTTCTGGGGTGGTGAGGAATATCGACTTACTAGCACAATCAATGTTTCCTCCATACTTCGATAACCAATCCATGCCTAATATTATATCCAATCCTTGTGACTCCAAAATTATTAGGTCCGAGGGAAACACATAGTTACCAATCCCTCTTGGCTAGTGTTGAAGGGTTGGAACGGTTCTGGCTGCTGCTTCCTCCATTCCCATTGCCATTCCTGGTACCACTATGATTGTGCAAACTTCCGACGTTGTGCGTGTGTCCTCCATGGTTGTGGGTATGTCCTACCGAGTACGGGGAATAGCGGGGCTTTTGCTGAGCTCCTGAGGTATACCTCCCCTGCCCGTACTTCCTCTTGTGATTATCAATCTGTTGCTGCTTGCCATCAATCATAAGAGCCCTATCTACCAACTCCTGGTAGTTGTTGAATGTTGCCACCATCAACTACATGCTCAGCTCATCATTCAGTCTTTCCAGAGACTTCTCCTGCTTAGAGGCATCCGTAGCTACGTCATGAGGGGCATAGCATGCTAACTTACTATACTCATCCACATATTGGCCCACTGTACGTCCTCCTTGGTGCAAGTTGTGAAACTCACGCTTCTTCATGTTCATAGCTCCAGCCAAACATGGGCAGTGCAGAAAGCCTACTGAAACTGATCCCTTGTAACAGTGTCGATGGGGTAAGTGGCTGTGAAATTCTCCCACCATGATGCTGTGGGTCCATGAAGCTGATGTGCGGCAAAATGCACTCTCTCCTCATTTGTGCATCCTACAGTGGTCAGCTCTCTTCCTATCTTGCGGAGCCAATCATCTGCAACAATCGGCTCGGTGCTACTTGAGAACACCGGCGGATTCAACCTTAGGAAAGGGGCTAGGTGATCAACAGGGGGTGGTGGTGGTGGGTTGTTGTTGTTGTTACCTTGGTTCTGATTCTGGACGAAAAGCTGCATCAAGGTATCCTGCTACTGGAACTGAGTGAGCTCCGGTGGGAAGGCAAATCCATTGTCACGTCCTAGAGGCATCTGATGGGTTTAGAAGGGGCGAGAAATCAGAATAGAATAGGGGTCTAAGAGAGATGCACTACCCATAATGCTCATGAGATAAACACAAACAATTTCACTTCAATCAATAGCACACAAGTCACCAAGAGCGGTCTAACCTATCACTACAAACTCGATCGTCGCAACTACTTGGAGTGAAAATTACTACTAATTACAATGGTGGTCGTCTAGAAATTGTCATCAGAAGAAGACTCCATAATATCTGCTCCAGCTTCATCAACGTAGTAATCATGGCTATCAGGCTCGGAGTCGGTGTCGTCGAGGATGATGTAGTCTCCCGGTTGGTTGTCCTTTGGCACGAGATCTCCCATGAATACTCCTAGCTTCCTTGTCAGGTCGTTATTCTTTTCTACTAGTATAGCAATCTCCTCCTCGTATCCATCGCATGTAGACTTGATCTCCTCTTCCAACTTGTTGTTTCTCCTCACCAGTTTCTTGATCTTCTTCATGTGGATAATTTGTTGATTCTCCTATCGACGAATATGATCTCCCATCTCTTGAATGTAAGCTGCAATTGATCCATCCCTCCGGGTACGAATCATCTCCCATTTGTCATCTCGGAGGCCACATATCTAGTAGACGGTATTCTCCAGCTCCTTGTGATACACCTCACATATGCGTCCAGAAGTGATATGTGCGGCCATGCTCTTTCCAATACTCCAGCTTGGTGCATCCAGGTAGAAATCAATAGGATACGTTGTTGGCGCAAAGGTCCTCCCAGGTATCCAGATTTTGATCTTCCAACCCTCCTCTTCCGGTACAGATGTAGAGAAAGTCCCCATGAAGCTTGGTAATCCGATGTTCAGATACTTGGTGACTTCCTTCAAGTGCTTTCCGAAAGGGGTGTCGTCATCCAGTTGAGTGAACTCGTTCCTGGGATCCGCCATCTATAGAGTAGAAAGAGAGGAGAATTAGAAATGAGTAGAGAAGAGAAATCTTGTGGCTCATTCTAGTGGTCGCGTCCTATAGTCAGCATGTGCTCTGATACCATCTTGTAGCGACCAGACCTCAAACGGTCAAGTCTTTGTGCATCAGTGTCATCCCTGGATCGGTAATGCTAAGACGCACAATACTCCAGGAATTATAACAGAGTTTCAATCACACACTTATTACATCGAGTCCTCATAAAGAGTATGATTGCATAGATAAATCATGGCTGAAGGCCATCTAAACTAGATAACTGCGGAAGCTTCGAAGGTAAATGATTCCATCAACTCCAACGGCATCGCTGAGTGCAAAACAACGACCTATCGCACCTTATTCATCGTCTGAGTAGTCTACAACATAAAATGTTGCAGCCCGAAATGGGTCAGCACATGGAATATGCTGGTAGAGTTTCACTGTAAAGCAATGATAATGCAAGAACTATATCTACATGCAATATTTGGCTGGTGGAGGCTGTAAGTTTCATGATTTTGCATAAAGCTAGTTTTTCCCTACAACAAAGGAATAAATTTATTTAACTACTCCCATGTTGCCCATTATTTGAGAAGGTAACCCCAACTCAAATCCCAATTAAAAGTATCATCATTAACCCAACATCATAATTAATTTAAGGTAACGTGTTGAGATCACATCGATAGATCCAACTACTAGATACTCAAGACGTCCATAAACGGGGACACGGCTAACCATGATTAGTTTATACACTCTACAGAGGTTTGCATACTTTTCCCCACAAGACTCGACCGCATCCATGATCGGATGATCGAGACATAGCCTTTCTGAAGCATTGACTCTCTACTCCAGGTAGACAGTACCACCTATAACCCTCTACATCTGCTAGTCTACCTCTTCAAGAGCTCACGCAACTTACTCAACTATGACAGAGCCCATAATGGCTTGTGGCTGCACATGGAAGTTTCTAGCATGAATAATCTTATGATCCCTTTGAGCCTGGGTGGCATTGTAGGGGAACGTAGTAATTTCAAAATTTTCCTACGTACATGCAAGATCATGGTGATGGCATAGCAACGAGAGGGGAGAGTGTCCGTCCACGTACCCTCGTAGACCGTAAGCGGAAGCGTTATGACAACGCGGTTGATGTAGTCGTACGTCTTCACGATCCGACCGATCCAAGCACCGAACGTACGGCACCTCCGAGTTCAGCACACGTTCAGCTCGATGACGATCCCCGGGCTCCGATCCAGCAAAGCTTCGGGGATGAGTTCCGTTAGCACGACGGCGTGGTGACGATGATGATGCTCTACCGGTGCAGGGCTTCGCCTAAACTCCACGACGATATGACCGAGGTGGAATATGGTGGAGGGGGGCACCGCACACGGCTAAGGAATGATCCGTAGATCAACTTGTGTGTTATGGGGTGCCCCCCTGCCCCCGTATATAAAGGAGGGAGGGGGAGGTGCGGCCGGACCCCTTGGGGTGCGCCTGGAGGAGTCCTACTCCCACCGGGAGTAGGACTCCCCCCTCTTGCCTTGGTGGAGAAGGAAAGGGGGGAGGGGAAAGAGGAGAGGGGGGCGCCCCCCCTTCCTTGTCCTATTCGGACTAGGGGGGAGGGGGCGCGCGGCCTGCCCTGGCCGGCCCTCCTCCTCTTCCTCATGGCCCACTAAGGCCCATTAACCCCTGGGAGGGTTCCGGTAACCCCCCGGTGTTCCGGTAAAATCCCAATTTCACCCGAAACCTTTTCGATGTCCAAACATAGGCTTCCAATATATCAATCTTTATATCTCGACCATTTCGAGACTCCTTGTCATCTCCGTGATCACATCCGGGACTCCGAACAAACTTTGATACATCAAAACTTATAAACTCATAATAAAACTGTCATCGTAACGTTAAGCGTGCGGACCCTACGGGTTTGAGAACTATGTAGACATGACCTAGAACCATTCTCGGTCAATAACCAATAGCGGGACCTGGATGCCCATATTGGTTCCTACATATTCTACGAAGATCTTTATCGGTCAAACCGCATAACAACATACGTTGTTCCCTTTGTCATCGGTATGTTACTTGCCCGAAATTTGATCGTCGGTATCCAATACCTAGTTCAATCTCGTTACCGGAAAGTCTCTTTACTCGTTCCGTAATGCATCATCCCGTAACCAACTCATTTGGTCACATTGCTTGCAAGGCTTATAATGATGTGCATTACCGAGAGGGCCCACAGATACCTCTCCGACAATCGGAGTGACAAAACCTAATCTCGAAATACGCCAACTCAACATGTACCTTCGGAGACACCTGTAGTACTCCTTTATAATCACCCAGTTACGTTGTGACTTTTGGTAGTACCCAAAGTGTTCCTTCGGTAAACGGGAGTTGCATATTTCTCATAGTTACAGGAACATGTATAAGTCATGAAGAAAGCAATAGCAGTATACTAAACGATCAAGTGCTAGGCTAACGGAATGGGTCATGTCAATCACATCATTCTTCTAATGATGTGATCCCATTAATCAAATGACAACACATGTCTATGGTTAGGAAACATAACCATCTTTGATTAATGAGCTAGTCAAGTAGAGGCATACTAGTGACTATATGTTTGTCTATGTATTCACACATGTATCATGTTTCCGGTTAATACAATTCTAGCATGAATAATAAACATTTATCATGATATGAGGAAATAAATAATAACTTTATTATTGCCTCTAGGGCATATTTCCTTCAGTCTCCCACTTGCACTAGAGTCAATAATCTAGATTACATAGTAATGATTCTAACACCCATGGAGTCTTGGTGTTGATCATGTTTTGCTCGTGAGAGAGGCTTAGTCAACGAGTCTGCAACATTCAAATCCGTTTGTATTTTGCAAATCTCTATGTCTCCCACTTGGACTTGGTCCCGAATGGAATTGAAGCGTCTCTTGATGTGCTTGGTCCTCTTGTGAAATCTGTATTCCTTTGCCAAAGCAATTGCACCAGTATTGTCACAGAAGATCTTCATTGGTCCCGATGCACTAGGTATGACACCTAGATTGGTAATGAATTCCTTCATCCAGACTCCTTCATTTGCTGCTTCAGAAGCAGCTATGTACTCCGCTTCACATGTAGATCCCTCCACGATGCTTTGTTTAGAACTGCACCAACTTACAGCTCCACCGTTTAATAAAAACACGTATCTGGTTTGCGATTTAGAATCGTCCAGATCAGTGTCAAAGCATGCATCAACATAACCATTTACGACTAGCTCTTTGTCACCTCCATATACGAGAAACATATCCTTAGTCCTTTTCAGGTATTTCAGGATGTTCTTGACCGCTGTCCAGTGATCCACTCCTGGATTACTTTGGTACCTTCCTGCCAAGCTTATTGCTAAGCATACGTCAGGTCTGGTACACAGCATTGCATACATGATAGAGCCTATGGCTGAAGCATAGGGAACATCTTTCATTTTCTCTCTATCTTCTGCTGTGGTCGGGCATTGAGTTTGACTCAACTTCACACCTTGTAGCACAGGCAAGAAACCTTTCTTTGCCTGATCCATTTTGAACTTTTTCAAAATTTTGTCAAGGTATGTGCTTTGTGAAAGTCCTATTAAGCGTCTTGATCTATCTCTATAGATCTTGATGCCCAATATGTAAGCAGCTTCACCGAGGTCTTTCATTGAAAAACTTTTATTCAAGTATCCCTTTATGCTATCCAGAAATTCTATATCATTTCCAATTAATAATATGTCATCTACATATAAAATCAGAAATGCTACAGAGCTCCCACTCACTTTCTTGTAAATACAGGCTTCTCCAAAAGTCTGTATAAAACCATATGCTTTGATCACACTATCAAAACGTTTATCCCAACTCCGAGATGCTTGCACCAGTCCATAAATGGATCGCTGGAGCTTGCACACTTTGTTAGCACCTTTTGGATCAACAAAACCTTCTGGTTGCATCATATACAACTCTTCTTCCAGAAATCCATTCAAGCATGCAGTTTTGACATCCATTTGCCAAATTTCATAATCATGAAATGCAGCAATAGCTAACATGATTCGGACAGACTTAAGCATCGCTACGGGTGAGAAAGTCTCATCATAGTCAACCCCTTGAACTTGTCGAAAACCTTTCACAACAAGTCGAGCTTTATAGACAGTTATATTACCATCAGCGTCAGTTCTCTTCTTAAAGATACATTTATTCTCAATGGCTTGCCGATCATCGGGCAAGTCAACCAAAGTCCATACTTTGTTTTCGTACATGGATCCCATCTCAGATTTCATGGCCTCTAGCCATTTTGCGGAATCTGGGCTCATCATCGCTTCCTCATAGTTCGTAGGTTCATCATGGTCAAGTAACATGACTTCCAGAATAGGATTACCGTACCACTCTGGTGCGGATCTTACTCTGGTAAACCTACGAGGTTCAGTAGAAACTTGATCTGAAGTTTCATGATCAATATCATCAGCTTCCTCACTAGTTGGTGTAGTTGTCACAGGAACCGGTTCTTGTGATGAACTTCTTTCCAACAAGGGAGTAGATATAGTTATCTCATCAAGTTCTACTTTCCTCCCACTCACTTCTTTCGAGAGAAACTCCTTCTCTAGAAAGGATCCGATTTTAGCAACGAAAATCTTGCCCTCAGATCTGTGATAGAAGGTGTACCCAATAGTCTCTTTTGGGTATCCTATGAAGACACATTTCTCCGATTTGGGTTCGAGCTTATCTGGTTGAAGTTTCTTCACATAAGCATCGCAGCCCCAAACTTTAAGAAACGACAACTTTGGTTTCTTGCCAAACCATAGTTCATAAGGTGTTGTCTCAATGGATTTTGATGGTGCCCTATTTAACGTGAATGCGGCCGTCTCTAAAGCATAACCCCAAAACGATAGCGGTAAATCAGTAAGAGACATCATAGATCGCACCATATCTAGTAAAGTACGATTACGACGTTCGGACACACCATTTCGTTGTGGTGTTCCGGGTGGCGTGAGTTGCGAAACTATTCCGCATTCTTTCAAGTGTAGACCAAACTCGTAACTCAAATATTCTCCTCCACGATCAGATCGTAGAAACTTTATTTTCTTGTTACGATGATTTTCCACTTCACTCTGAAATTCTTTGAACTTTTCAAATGTTTCAGACTTGTGTTTCATTAAGTAGATATACCCATATCTGCTCAAATCATATGTGAAGGTGAGAAAATAACGATACCCGCCGCGAGACTCAACATTCATTGGACCACAAACATCAGTACGTATGATCTCCAACAAATCAGTTGCTCGCTCCATAGTTCCGGAGAACAGCGTTTTAGTCATCTTGCCCATGAGGCACGGTTCGCAAGTACCAAGTGATTCATAATCAAGTGATTCCAAAAGCCCATCAGTATGGAGTTTCTTCATGCGCTTTACACCGATATGACCTAAACGGCAATGCCACAAATAAGTTGCACTATTGTTATCAACTCTGCATATTTTGGTTTCAACACTATGAATATGTGTATTACTACTATCGAGATTCAATAAAAATAGACCACTCTTCAAGGGTGCATGACCATAAAAGATATTACTCATATAAATAGAACAACCATTATTCTCTGATTTAAATGAATAAGCGTCTCGCATCAAACAAGATCCAGATATAATGTTCATGCTCAACGCTGGCACCAAATAACAATTATTTAGGTCTAAAACTAATCCCGATGGTAGATGTAGAGGTAGCGTGCCGACTGCGATCACATCGACTTTGGAACCATTTCCCACGCGCATCCTCACCTCGTCCTTAGCCAATCTTCGCTTAATTCGTAGTCCCTGTTTCGAGTTGCAAATATTAGCAACAGAACCAGTATCAAATACCCAGGTGCTACTGCGAGCATTAGTAAGGTACACATCAATAACATGTATATAACATATACCTTTGTTCACTTTGCCATCCTTCTTATCCGCCAAATATTTGGGGCAGTTCCGCTTCCAGTGTCCAGTCTGCTTGCAGTAGAAGCACTCAGTTTCAGGCTTAGGTCCAGACTTGGGTTTCTTCTCTTGAGCAGCAACTTGCTTGCTGTTCTTTTTGAAGTTCCCCTTCTTCTTCCCTTTGCCCTTTTTCTTGAAACTGGTGGTCTTGTTAACCATCAACACTTGATGCTCCTTCTAGATTTCTACCTCCGCGGCTTTTAGCATCGCGAAGAGCTCGGGAATAGTCTTGTTCATCCCTTGCATATTATAGTTCATCACGAAGCTCTTGTAGCTTGGTGGCAGTGATTGAAGAATTCTGTCAATGACACTATCATCAGGAAGATTAACTCCCAATTGAATCAAGTGATTATTATACCCAGACATTTTGAGTATGTGTTCACTGACAGAACTATTCTCCTCCATCTTGCAGCTATAGAACTTATTGGAGACTTCATATCTCTCAATCCGGGCATTTTCTTGAAATATTAACTTCAATTCCTGAAACATCTCATATGCTCCATGACGTTCAAAACGCCGTTGAAGATCCGGTTCTAAGCCGTAAAGCATGGCACGCTGAACTATCGAGTAGTCATCAGCTTTGCTCTGCCAGACATTCTTAATGTCGTCAGTTGCATCAGCAGCAGGCCTGGCACCCAGCGGTGCTTCTAGGACATAAATTTTTTGTGCAGCAATGAGGATAATCCTCAGGTTACGGACCCAGTCCGTGAAATTGCTACCATCATCTTTCAACTTTGCTTTCTCAAGGAACGCATTAAAATTTAATGGAAGAACAGTGCGAGCCATCTATCTACAAACAAACATAGACAAGCAAAATACTATCAGGTACTAAGTTCATGATAAATTTAAGTTCAATTAATCATATTACTAAAGAACTCCCACTTAGACAAACATCTCTCTAGTCATCTAAGTGATCACGTGATCCAAATCAACTAAACCATGTCCGATCATCACGTGAGATGGAGTAGTCTCAATGGTGAACATCACTATGTTGATCATATCTACTATATGATTCACGTTCGACCTTTAGGTCTCCGTGTTCCGAGGCCATATCTGTATATGCTAGGCTCGTCAAGTATGACCTGAGTATTCCGCGTGTGCAACTGTTTTGCACCCGTTGTATTTGAACGTAGAGCCTATCACACCCGATCATCACGTGGTGTCTCAGCACGAAGAACTTTCGCAATGATGCATACTCAGGGAGAACACTTCTTGATTATTAAGTGAGAGATCATCTTAAAATGCTACCGTCAATCAAAGCAAGATAAGATGCATAAAGGATAAACATCACAGGCAATCAATATAAGTGATATGATATGGCCATCATCATCTTGTGCTTGTGATCTCCATCTTCGAAGCACCATCGTGATCACCATCGTCACCGGCGCGACACCTTGATCTCCATCGTAGCATCATTGTCGTTACGCCATCTATTGCTTCTACGACTATCGCTACCGCTTAGTGATAAAGTAAAGCAATCACAGGGCGTTTGCATTTCATACAATAAAGCGACAACCATATGGCTCCTACCAGTTGCCGATAACTTCAGTTACAAAACATGAACATCTCATACAATAAAATATAGCATCACGTCTTGACCATATCACATAACAACATGCCCTGCAAAAAGAAGTTAGACGTCCTCTACTTTGTTGTTGCAATTTTTACGTGGCTGCTACAGGCTTAGCAAGAACCGTTCTTACCTACGCATCAAAACCACAACGATAGTTTGTCAAGTTGGTGCTGTTTTAACCTTCGCAAGGACCGGGCGTAGCCACACTCGGTTCAACTAAAGTGAGAGAGACAGACACCCGCCGGTCACCTTTAAGCAACGAGTGCTCGTAGCGGTGAAACCAGTCTCGCGTAAGCGTACGCGTAATGTCGGTCCGGGCCGCTTCATCTCACAATGCCGCTGAACCAAAGTATGACATGCTGGTAAGCAGTATGACTTATATCGCCCACAACTCACTTGTGTTCTACTTGTGCATATAACATCAACGCATAAAACCTAGGCTCGGATGCCACTGTAGGGGAACGTAGTAATTTCAAAATTTTCCTACGTACATGCAAGATCATGGTGATGGCATAGCAACGAGAGGGGAGAGTGTCCGTCCACGTACCCTCGTAGACCGTAAGCGGAAGCGTTATGACAACGCGGCTGATGTAGTCGTACGTCTTCATGATCCGACCGATCCAAGCACCGAACGTACAGCACCTCCGAGTTCAGCACACGTTCAGCTCGATGACGATCCCCGGGCTCCGATCCAGCAAAGCTTCGGGGATGATTTCCGTCAGCACGACGGCGTGGTGACGATGATGATGCTCTACCAGCGCAGGGCTTCGCCTAAACTCCGCGATGATATGACCGAGGTGGAATATGGTGGAGGGGGGCACCTCACATGGCTAAGGAATGATCCATAGATCAACTTGTGTGTTATGGGGTGCCCCCTGCCCCCGTATATAAAGGAGGAAGGAGGAGGTGCAGCCGGCCCCCTTGGGGTGCGCCTGGAGGAGTCCTACTCCCACCGGGAGTAGGACTCCCCCCTCTTGCCTTGGTGGAGAAGGAAAGGGGGGAGGGGAAAGAGGTGAGGAGGGCGCCGCCCCCCCTTCCTTGTCCTATTCAGACTAGGGGGAGAGGGGGCACGCGGCCTGCCCTGGCCGGCCCTCCTCTTCTTCCTCATGGCCCACTAAGGCCCATTAACCCCCAGGAGGGTTCCAGTAACCCCCCGGTGTTCCGGTAAAATCCCGATTTCACCCGGAACCTTTTCGATGTCCAAACATAGGCTTCCAATATATCAATCTTTATGTCTCGACCATTTCGAGACTCCTCGTCATGTCCGTGATCACATCCGGGACTCCGAACAAACTTCGGTACATCAAAACTCATAAACACATAATAAAACTGTCATCGTAACGTTAAGCGTGCGGACCCTATGGGTTCGAGAACTATGTAGACATGACCTAGAACCATTCTCGGTCATTAACCAATAGCGGGACCTGGATGCCCATATTGGTTCCTACATATTCTACAAAGATCTTTATCGGTCAAACCGCATAACAACATACATTGTTCCCTTTGTCATCTGTATGTTACTTGCCCGAGATTTGATCGTCGGTATCCAATACCTAGTTCAATCTCGTTACCGGCAAGTCTCTTTACTCGTTCCGTAATGCATCATCCCGTAACCAACTCATTTGGTCACATTGCTTGCAAGGCTTATAATGATGTGCATTACCGAGAGGGCCCATAGATACCTCTCCGACAATCGGAGTGACAAAACCTAATCTCGAAATACGCCAACTCAACATGTACCTTCGGAGACACCTGTAGTACTCCTTTATAATCACCCAGTTACGTTGTGACGTTTGGTAGTACCCAAAGTGTTCATCCGGTAAACGAGAGTTGCATATTTCTCATAGTTACAGGAACATGTATAAGTCATGAAGAAAGCAATAGCAGTATACTAAACGATCAAGTGCTAGGCTAACGGAATGGGTCATGTCAATCACATCATTCTTCTAATGATGTGATCCCATTAATCAAATGACAACACATGTCTATGGTTAGGAAACATAACCATCTTTGATTAATGAGCTAGTCAAGTAGAGGCATACTAGTGACTATATGTTTGTCTATGTATTCACACATGTATCATGTTTCTGGTTAATACAATTCTAGCATGAATAATAAACATTTATCATGATATGAGGAAATAAATAATAACTTTATTATTGCCTCTAGGGCATATTTCCTTCAGGCATTCCATAGGATAATCACACGGTAACCCCGATATCTCCAAAAATAGGCAACACTAGGTTTCCCAGGTGCCTCAACCAATCCACCCAGATGTGTATTAATGTTGCCACCTTAATGTTATCCAATTAAAATAACTCTCAAACTTCCATGTGTGAATCACGATCCAATCCCCGTCTACGAGCATGGCTAAGCAATAATAAGCATAACGTATATTTCCGGGGTGATCAAAAGGTATTAGGTTCCTACCTCAAACACTACAACCAAAGCCACATGTTCCCAATCCTACGAATGCAAGTATTTGTGGGGCAGACTAATGCATAGTAAAAACTGGGTATAAAAGAGTATGATCAAAGTGTAACTTGCCTTGCTGACGATCTGCAAACTCTAGAGATTAGTAGTAACAAGCTTTGCACGCTGGGTAATCTAGCATAGACAAACAATAGCATTCATAAGCAATCACTCAACCGAAACACGAGAAAACTCAAGAAAAGATCCAAATCAAACATGAAACAAGCAAACGGCTTAAACTAATAAGAGTCAAAACCTAAAAGCAATATTAACATATAAATTAGAAATTAACAGTAGGTACATGTGATTAGCTACGATTTCCAAAAAGATTCAACTCAAACAGAGCAACGAAACTCAAAATACGAACGGAACAAAATTGTTTACTAATCTGGACTAAAGTTAATCTGGACTAAACTGGAAAGAGGGCTTCGAGACAAAGATTTTGGCACTGGTTTCATTAAATTTGGATAAACAAGTAAAAATTTATACTAGTTTGAAGATCAGGGGCTGAATGGTGATAAATAATCGCGGATAAGTCCCAGGCCGAAAATAAAATAAAAAGAAAAGACTAACGAACGAACGTTCGCTATCTGAACCTAACCAGCGAACAACATTCGTTAAAAGGAACGAACGGACGAATGTCGCTAACTAAAAATAAACCAACGAAAACCGATTGAAAATAATAAACCGGAAACTGAGAAAAAACCTAGGTTTAACCAAGAAAAACCGACCGGTCAAACGAGGTCAACGGCGGCGGCTCCGGCGAGATCCGCGGCGGCGGCGATGGCGGTCGACAGCGCGGGCGGTGCAGCGGGTGGTGCGGCGATGGCGCGCGGCAGCGGGCAGCAGCGGCGGCGACGGTGGCAGGCGATGGTGGCGGTGTGGCGGTAGAAGCGGCGACGGCGGCTTCGGTAGCGGCGGCGGCACGGGAGGCGGAGGCGGGCGACGGCGCTCGACTTGGGGTCCCAGGGGGCCCCGGGCGCGCTTATAAAGGGGCAGGAGGGGGCAAGGCAGCGGCGGCGGCGGTGTCCGGCTCGGACACCGAGTCCGGCGGCGACAAGCACGCGCACGCGGGGGAAGGCGGCGGCGGCTCGGCTCGGCTACGCGTAGACCCAGTCGGGCGGAACTTTTTAAAAAAATTTAATTTCACCTGAAAAGAAAATCCTAATAAAATATATTTTTTCTAAAAATGCCAAAACAATTTTCACCGTCTAAATAAAATATTTAGAACAAGGTGAACATTTTTTTGGCCTAAAAATGCAATTTCGAAAAATGCATATTTTTCTAATTCGAAATAAATAGCAAATAAATACCAGAAAAATCATAATTTGACTTTAAAATTATTTCTCCAATATTTCTCTAAATTTGAAGACATCATATTATCTTCACTCATTTATTTTTAATATTGGAAATAATTGGAGAGAAAAATAATAAAACCAAATTGATCCTTTTCTTCAAATTTGAAATGAATTCAAATATGAATTTTGTGATACCTCCAACTCTCTCCATTGGTCCTTGAGTTGCATAAGATTTCTAGGATCTCACCCAAAATGCAAGAATAAATATGATATGCATATGATGATCTATGTATAACATCCAAATTAAAAATTGGGATGTTACAAACCTACCCCCCTTAAGATGAATCTCGCCCTCGAGATTCGGGTTGGTCAGCAAAAAGGTTTGGGTGGTCTCTACAAAGGTCTTCCTCGCTCCCAGGTGGCTTCCTCCTTGGTATGGTGGCTCCACTGAACTTTGCAAAACTTGATAACCTTGTTGCGAGTAACTCGGCTAGAAAACTCGAGAATCCTGACTCGCTTCTCCTCATAAATCAAATCACTGTCTAACTGAATTGCTTCCAGTGGCACTGTATCTCTTAGAGGAATACCAACCATCTCTGCGTGGCACTTCTTTAACTGGGAAAAGTGAAACACATCATGAACTCCTGACAATCCTTCTCGCAATTCCAGCTTGTATGTAACTTCTCCCATACGTTCCAAAACTTTGTATGGTCCCACAAAACATGGTGCTAGCTTTCCCTTTACTCCAAAACGCTTAACTCCTCGAAGCGGGAACACATGAAGATATACTCTGTCTCCGACTTCGTAAACTATCTCCTTGCATTTTGAATCCGCGTAACTCTTCTGCCTGGACTGGGCTACCTTGGATCTGTCGCGAATCAACTTAACTTTATCTTCAGAGTCTTTGATTAAATCAGGTCCAAACAACTGTCGATCTCCAACTTCATCCCATGATAACGGTGTCCTGCACCTCCTTCCGTACAAAGCTTCGAAAGGGGCCATCTTCAAACTGGCTTGTTAACTGTTGTTATAAGAGAACTCTGCATATGGAAAATTGTCTTCCCAACTAGATCCATAATCTAGCGCACAAGCTCTCAACATGTCCTCCAGAATCTGATTGAGTCTCTCAGTCTGTCCATCTGTCTGTGGATGAAAGGCTATACTGAACTCTAGCCTAGTACCCAAGGTCTGATGCAACTGATTCCAAAACTTTGAGGTAAACTGGGTTCCTCTATCCGATACAATGATCCTCGGAACTCCATGCAGACATACAAACCTGGTCATGTATATCTTCGCCAACTTAGCACTCGTTTAACAGGTCTTCACCAGGATGAAATGAGCTACTTTCGTCAAACGATCGACTACAACCCAGATGGAGTCATAGCCTGAATGTGTCCTGGGCAATCCAGTGATAAAATGCTGCCAAGCTTATCCCACTTCCATTCAGGTATCGGCAATGGCTGTAGCAATCCAGCTGGCTTCTGATGCTCTGCCTTAACTCTCTAACATACATCACATACTGCTACATACTCGGCAATATCCTTCTTCATTCCTGTCCACCAGAAACTTTCCTTCAAATCCAGATACATCTTAGTGTTTCCTGGGTGAATTGAATATGGCGAATCATGGGCCTCCTGTAGAATCAACTTCTTGATCTCGGGGTCATTAGGCACATAAACGTGATCCTCAAACCATAAAGTGTCGTGTTCATCCTTACGAAATCCTTTAGCCTTTCCTTTGCTCATCCTTTCCTTTATCTCAGCAATCTCCTAGTCAGTCTTACGAGCTTCCCTGATATTACCCATCAAAGTGGACTAAATTTCCAATGCTACAACATAACCTCTCGGAACTATCTCCAAACATAGCTCTCGGAGATCATCTGCTAACTCCTTAGGTAATCCTCCGATCATGAGCATGTTAACATAACTCTTGCGCTCAACGCATCTGCTACTACATTGGCCTTTCCGGGATGATAGTGTAATTTCATATCATAATCTTTAATGAGCTCCAACCATCTCCTTTGCCTGGGATTCAACTCCTTCTGTGTGAGTATATATTTCAAATTCTTATGATCCGTGTATACCTCACAATGGATTCCGATGAGAAAATGTCTCCATGTCTTCAGCGCATGCACTACAACTGCTAACTCCAAATCATGTGTAGCATAATTCAGCTCATGAGGTTTAAGCTGTCGTGAGGCATATAAAACAACTCTTCCTTCCTGCATAAGCACTGCTCCAAGTCCTCGATGTGAAGCGTCACAATACACTTGATAATCCTTGCGTTGGTCGGGAAGAATCAGCATGGGGGCTATAACCAAACATTTCTTCAACTCTTGAAAACCGTCTTCACACTCTTCAGTCCATTTAAACTTGGTGTCCTTCTTCAATAACTCGGTCATGGGCTTTGAAATCCTGGAGAAATTCTCAATGAACCTCCAATAATATCTTGCGAGTCCAAGAAAACTCCTGATTTCTGCAACTGATGTGGGTGCCACCCATTTAGTCACAGAAGCAACCTTGGTAGGGTCTACTGCTATTCCTTCTCCGGATATAACATGTCCGAGAAATCCAACTTCCTTTAACCAAAACTCACACTTGCTGAACTTGGCATACAACTGATGTTCTCTGAGCTTCTCAAGTACCAAACGCAAATGCTCCTTATGCTCCTCATCGTTCTTTGAGTAGACTTATATATCATCAATGAACACCACGACGAACTTATCCAAAAACTCCATAAACACCTTGTTCGCCATGTTCATGAAATAGGAAGGCGCATTAGTCAGACCAAATGACATAACGGTATACTCATATAGCCCGTACCTTGTGGTAAAAGCTGTCTTAGGTATATCCTACTCTGGGATCTTCAACTGGTGATAACCTGATCGAATATCAATCTTAGAGAATACTTTAGCTCCTTGCAACTGGTCAAACAAATCGTTGATCATCGGCAAAGGGTATTTGTTCTTGATCGTCACCTCATTCAAAGCACGATAATCAACAACCATCCTTAAAGATCCATCCTTCTTCTCCACTAGAAGCACTGGGGCTCCCAAGGTGATGAACTTGGTTGTATGTAACCTTTATCCAGTAGCTCCTTAATCTGCTTCTTAATTTCCTTCAAATCCTATGCGGGCATCCAATACGGTCTCTTTGATATTGGCCCGGTGCCTGGCAATAGCTCAATCAAAAACTCATTGTCTCGATCTGGTGGCATGCCTGGTAACTCCTCCGAAAATACATCGGGGTAATCTTTCACCACTGGTACTTCCTCCTGCACAACTCCTGATAAGGAATTCACTTGAGTCCTCTTCGGCACATGCCGGGATACATACTTGATCCTTCTTCCTTCTGGGGTGGTGAGGAATATTGACTTACTAGCACAATCAATGTTTCCTCCATACTTCGATAACCAATCCATGCCTAATATTATATCCAATCCTTGTGACTCCAAAATTATTAGGTCCGAGGGAAACACATAGTTACCAATCCTTAAGGGTAACCGATCAGACCATCGGCTGGCCATATACTCTGCTCCTGGTGAGCTTACTAACATGGGTGACCTAAGAGCATGGCTTGCCAGTTTATACTTATACACAAATCCCCTTGGTATGTATGAATGCGATGCACCAGTATAAAAAATAACAAGTGTTGTAAATGCATTAATCAAAAACTTATCGACAACTGCATCGGGTTGATCCTCAATCTCCTCCACGCTGATATGGTTCACTTGACCTTTGGTGAAGGGGTTGGGCTTCTTAGTAGAACTCGCATTGCCATTTCCATTCTTTGCATCAGAACATTCATTGGCATAATGTCCAGTCTTCTGGCACTTGAAACAGGTGACATGGCTCAAATCCCTCTTGGCTGGTGTTGAAGGGTTGGAACGGTTCTGGCTGCTGCTTCCTCCATTCCCATTGCCATTCCTTGTACCACTATGATTGTGCAAACTTGCGACGTTGTGCGTGTGTCCTTCATGGTTGTGGGTATGTCCTACCGAGTACGGGGAATAGCGGGGCTTTTGCTGAGCTCCTGAGGTATACCTCCCCTGTCCGTACTTCCTCTTGTGATTATCAATCTGTTGCTGCTTGCCTTCAATCATAAGAGCCCTATCTACCAACTCCTGGTAGTTGTTGAATGTTGCCACCATCAACTACATGCTCAACTCATCATTCAGTCTTTCCAGAGACTTCTCCTGCTTAGCGGCATCCGTAGCTACATCATTAGGGGCATAGCGTGCTAACTTACTATACTCATCCACATATTGGCCCACTGTACGTCCTCCTTGGCGCAAGTTGCGAAACTCACGCTTCTTCATGTTCATAGCTCCAGCTGAAACATGGGCAGTGCAGAAAGCCTGTTGAAACTGATCCCGTGTAACAGTGTCGATGGGGTAAGTGGCTGTGAAATTCTCCCACCATGATGCTATGGGTCCATGAAGCTGATGTGCGGCAAAATGCACTCTCTCCTCATTTGTGCATCCTACAGTGGTCAGCTCTCTTCCAATCTTGCGGAACCAATCATCTGCAACAATCGGCTCGGTGCTACTTGAGAACACCGGCGGATTCAACCTTAGGAAAGGGGCTAGGTGATCAACATGGGGGGTGGTGGTGGGTTGTTGTTGTTGTTACCTTGGTTCTGATTCTGGACGAAAAGCTGCATCAAGGTATCCTGCTACTGGAACTGAGTGAGCTCTGGTGGGAAGGCAAATCCATTGTCACGTCCTAGAGGCATCTGATGGGTTTAGAAGGGGCGAGAAATCAGAATAGAATAGGGGTCTAAGAGAGATGCACTACCCATAATGCTCATGAGATAAACACAAACAATTTCACCTCAATCAATAGCACACAAGTCACCAAGAGCGGTCTAACCTATCACTACAAACTCGACCGTCGCAACTACTTGGAGTGAAAATTACTACTAATTACAATGGTGGTCGTCTAGAAATTTTCATCAGAAGAAGACTCCATAATATCTGCTCCAGCTTCATCAACATAGTAATCATCGCTATCAGGGTCGGAGTCGGTGTCGTCGAGGATGATGTAGTCTCCCGATTGGTTGTCCTTTGGCGCGGGATCTCCCATGAATACTCCTACCTTCCTTGTCAGGTCGTTATTCTTTTCTACTAGTATAGCAATCTCCTCCTCGTATCATCGCATGTAGACTTGATCTCCTCTTCCAACTTGTTGTTTCTCCTCACCAGTTTCTTGATCTTCTTCATGTGGATAATTTGTTGATTCTCCTATCGACGAATATGATCTCCCATCTCTTGAATGTAAGCTGCAATTGATCCATCCCTCCGGGTATGAATCATCTCCCATTTGTCATCTCGGCGGCCACATATCTAGTAGACGGTATTCTCCAGCTTCTTGTGATACACCTCACATATGCGTCCAAAAGTGATATGTGCGGCCATGCTCTTTCCAATACTCCAGCTTGGTGCATCTAGGTAGAAATCAATAGGCTCCGTTGTTGGCGCAAAGGTCCTCCCAGGTATCCAGACTTTGATCTTTCAACCCTCCTCTTCCGGTACAGATGTAGAGAATGTCCCCATGAAGCTTGGTAATCCGATGTTCAGATACTTGGTGACTTCCTTCAAGTGCTTTCCGAAACGGGTGTCGTCATCCGGTTGAGTGAACTTGTTCCTGGGATCCGCCATCTATAGAGTAGAAAGAGAGGAGAATTAGAAATGAGTAGAGAAGAGAAATCTTGTGGCTCATTCTAGTGGTCGCGTCCTATAGTCAGCATGTGCTCTGATACCATCTTGTAGCGACCAGACCTCAAACGGTCAAGTCTTTGTGCATCAGTGTCATCCCTGGATCGGTAATGCTAACATGCACAATACTCCAGGAATTATAACAGAGTTTCAATCACACACTTATTACATCGAGTCCTCATAAAGAGTATGATTACATAGATAAATCATGGCTGAAGGCCATCTAAACTAGATAACTGCGGAAGCTTCGAAGGTAAATGATTCCATCAACTCCAACGGCATCGCTGAGTGCAAGACAACGACCTATCGCACCTTATTCATCGTCTGAGTAGTCTGCAACATAAAACGTTGCAGCCCGAAATGGGTCAGCACATGGAATATGCTGGCAGAGTTTCACTGTAAAGCAATGATAATGCAAGAACTATATCTACATGCAATATTTGGCTGGTGGAGGCTGTAAGTTTCATGATTTTGCATAAAGCTAGTTTTTCCCTACAACAAAGGAATAAATTTATTTAACTACTCCCATGTTGCCCATTATTAGAGAAGGTAACCCCAACTCAAATCCCAATTAAAAGTATCATCATTAACCCAACATCATAATTAATTTAATGTAACATGTTGAGATCACATCAATAGATTCAAGTACTAGATACTCAAGACGTCCATAACCGGGGACACGGCTAACCATGATTAGTTTATACACTCTGCAGAGGTTTGCGCACTTTTCCCCACAAGACTCGACTGCATCCATGATCAGATGATCGAGACATAGCCTTTCTGAATCATTAACTCTCTACTTCGGGTACACAGTACCACCTATAACCCTCTACATCTGCTAGTCTACCTCTTCAAGAGCTCACACAACTTACTCAACTATGACAGAGCCCATAATGGCTTGTGGCTGCACACGAAAGTTTCTAGCATGAATAATCTTATGATCCCTTTGAGCCTGGGTGGCATTCCATAGGATAATCACACGGTAACCCCGGGATATCCAAAAATAGGCAACACTGGGTTCCCCAGGTGCCTCAACCAATCAACCCAGATGTGTATTAATGTTGCCACCTTAATGTTATTCAATTAAAATATCTCTCAAACTTCCATGTGTGAATCACGATCCAATCCCCATCTACGAGCATGGCCAAGCTATAATAAGCATAACATATATTCCCAGGGTGATCAAAAGGTATTAGGTTCCTACCTCAAACACTACAACCAAAACCACATGTTCCCAATCCTACCAATGCAAGTAGTTGTGGGACAGACTAATGCATAGTAAAAACTGGGTATAAAAGAGTATGATCAAAGTGTAACTTGCCTTGCTGACGATCTGCAAAATCTAGAGATTCGTAGTAACAATCTTCGCACTCCGGGTAATCTAGCATAGACAAACAATAGTATTCATAAGAAATCACTCAAGCGAAACACGAGAAAACTCAAGAAAAGATCCAAATCAAACACGAAACAAGAAAACGACTTAAACTAACAAGTGTCAAAACCTAATAGCAATATTAACATGTAAATTAGATCTTAACAATAGGTACATGTGATTAGCTACGATTTGCAAAAAGATTCAACTCAAACGGAGCAACAAAACTCAAAATACAAACAAAATAAGATCCTTTACTAATCTGGACTAAAGTCAAATTTTACAGTACCAAAATCATGTTCAAGTTGATTAACTATAAAGAGGGCTTCGAGACAAAGATTTTGGCGCTGGTTTCATCTAATTTGGATAAACGAGTAAAAAGTTATACTAGTTTGAAGATCAGGGGCTGAATGGCGATAAAAATAATCGCGGATAAGTCCCTGGCTGAAAGTAAAATAAAAAGAAAAGACTAATGAACAAACGTTCGCTGTCTAAACCTAACCGGTGAACAATGTTCGTTAAATCGAACAAATGGATGAACGTCTGCTAACTAAAATAAACCGACGAAAACCGATCTAAAATAATAAACAGAAAACTAAGAAAAAACCTAGGTTGAACAGAGAAAAACCGACCGGTCAAACAAGGTCAATGGCGGTAGCTCCGGCGAGATCCGCGGCGGTGGCGACGATGGTCGACGGCGCGGGCTGTGCGGCGGTGGCGCGCGGCAGCGGCCGTGCTGGAGGCGAAGTCGGGCAGCGGTGCTCCGGTTGGGGTCCCAGTCGGGAGGAACTTTTTTTAAAATTAATTTCGCCCGAAAAGAAAATCCTAATAAAAAATATATTTTTTTCTAAAAATGCCAAAACAATTTTCACCGTCTAAATAAAATATTTAGAACAAGGTGAACATTTTTTTGGCCTAAAAAATGCAATTTTGAAAAATGCATATTTTTCTAATTCGAAATAAATAGCAAATAAATACTAGAAAAATCATAATTTGATTTTAAAATTCTTTCTCCAATATTTCTCTGAATTTTAAGACATCATATTATCTTTGCTCATTTATTCTTAATATTGGAAATAATTGGAGAGAAAAATAATAAAACCAAATTGACCCTTTTCTTCAAATTTGAAATGAATTCAAATATGAATTTTGTGAAACCTCCATCTCTCTCCGTGGGTCCTTAAGTTTCTTAAGATTTCTCGGATCTCAACCAAAATGCAAGAATAAATATGATATGCATATGATGATCTGTGTATAACATCCAAATTGAAAATTGGGATGTTACAGCCCCCCAGCTTTGCTAGCCAAAAATTCCACACGAAGTACAGATACAACTTGTGCATCCAAAAACCCTTAAACCCAAATCTTATTTTCAAGAGTCCACCATACCTACCTAAGGATTGAGTAAGATCCTTCAAGTAAGTTGTCATTGGTGCAATAAGGCAATAAAAAATGCTTCTAGAAGTGTTAGATCATTTAGTGTAAAAGAAAATGAGCGTTGTACGAACTTGTGAAGTCAAAGAATAAAAGCGACAGACTGCATAACAAAGGTTGCTATCACAAGGGGCAATATAGTCTGATGTTCTTTTGCACCAAGGTATTGAGCATACAACTAAAAAGCGCATGACAACCTCTGCTTCCCTCTGCGAAGGGCCTATCTTTTATTTTTATGTATTTACTTTTATGCAAGAGTCAAAGTTTTTCTCTCTATTCCTTTTATTTCTCTCTTTTGGAAAGCATCATGTGGTGAGGAAAGATCTAGGCACATATATCCAGTTGGATATAGGTGGCATGAGTTATTATTGTTAACATCACTCTCGAGCTAAGTATGTTGGGAGGCAAAACTATAAGCCCCTATCTTTCTATGTGTTTGGTTGAAACGTTTTGCTCATGTGTATGTGGTCAGTGTTAGCAATCATAGAAGACCATATGATGGTTGAGTATGTGGACTTGCCAAAAAGGCTCTGATACGTGACCCTTCCTGAAAAGATGATGAATTGTAGTTGCAAAGTTGACTGAGAACATATTTTGTTGGTTTTCAATAGAGTTTATGCTTTATACTTCGATGTTGTGATGAATTGTTACTTGTTCATGAGAAGTCTATGATAAAATTTCTATGATAAAAGTTTTATGTTAAAGTTTGTTGCTGTTATAATAATTACATGATGCTTCTATGTTCGTATTTTGTTTTTATCGACACCTCTCTCTCTAAGCATGTGGACATGTTGTTTGATTTCGGTTTTCGCTTGAGGACAAGCGAGGTCTAAGCTTGGGCGAGTTGATACGTCCATTTTGCATCATGTTTACCTACTGTTATTTATGATGTTTTTATGCATAATAATGCTTTTTGGAGTAATTCTAATGCCTTTTCTATCATAATTTGCAAGGTTCACACAAAAGAGGGAGAATTCCGGCAACTGGAAATCTGAACCTGAAAAAGCTACGTCAGGCCACCTATTCTGCACAACTCCAAATGAGCTAAAACTTCACGAGGATTTTTTACGGAATAAATAAAAATAATGGAGCAAATAACTACCAAAGGGGGGCCACCTGGTGAGCAAAAGACACTAGGGCACGCCAGGGCCCCCAAGCGTTCCCTGGTGGGTTGTGCTTAGCCCAGCCCACCTCCAGTGCCCCTCTTCTAGTATTTAAGTCATTTTGACCTAGAAAAAAAATAAGGAGAGGACTTTCGGGACGAAGCGCCGCCTTCTCGAGGTGGAACTTGGGCAAGAGCACTTTTGCCCTCTGGCAGAGCGATTCCGCCGGGGGAACTTCCCTCCAGGAGGAGGAAATCATCGTCATCATCATCACCAACAACTCTCCCATCTTGGGGAGAGAAATCTCCATCAACATCTTCAATAGCACCATCTCCTCTCAAACCCTAGTTCATCTCTTGTGTCCAATCTTTCTACCGAAACTATAGATTGGTGCTTGTGGGTGACTAGTAGTGTTGATTACATCTTGTAGTTGATTAATATATGGTTTATTTGGTGGAGGATTATATGTTTAGATCCATTATGCTATTTAATACCCCTCTGATCTTGAGCATGATTATCATTTGTGAGTAGTTACTTTTGTTTTTGAGGTCACGGGAGAGATCTTGTTGCAAGTAATCATGTGAATTTTATATGTGTTTGATATTTTTATAGTATGTGTGTTGTGATTCCCTTAGTGGTGTCATGTGAACGTCGACTACATGACACTTCACCATACTTGGACCTAAGGGAATGCATTGTGGAGTAGTTATTAGATGATGGGTTGCGAGAGTGATAGAAGCTTAAACCCTAGTTTATGCGCTATTTCGTAAGGGGCTGATTTGGATCCAAAAGTTTAACAACAACAACAATAGAGGATCAATCGTAGTCCTTTCGATAGCATTAAACTTTTGGATCCAAATCAGCCCCTTACGAAATAGCGCATAAACTAGGGTTTAAGCTTCTATCACTCTCGCAACCCATCATCTAATAACTACTCCACAATGCATTCCCTTAGGTCCAAGTATGGTGAAGTGTCATGTAGTCGACGTTCACATGACACCACTAAGGGAATCACAACACACATACTATAAAAATATCGAACACATATAAAATTCACATGATTACTTGCAACAAGATCTCTCCCGTGACCTCAAAAACAAAAGTAACTACTCACAAATGATAATCATGCTCAAGATCAGAGGGGTATTAAATAGCATAATGGATCTAAACATATAATCCTCCACCAAATAAACCATATATTAATCAACTACAAGATGTAATCAACACTACTAGTCACCCACAAGCACCATATATTAACACTCCAAGCCCTGCCATGCCATTCTTCGTCCAGCCACACTACAAGAAATATTTTAACTTGTGACCCTAACTATTGGTCGCTAAAAGGTCATTGATTTTCATTTGCGACCTTTTTGTGACCAAAAACAGATGGTCAAAAGCTGGCGGTCGTAAACTAAACAAAAAATGTTCGTCATATTTGTTCTTCATACAAGAAACTGAACCAACAAGTTGTTTCAGTCAGAGTTGAACCAAAATACGTATTTAATCATGCCTAAAATACATCACATCCACATCGCACACCAAATTAACATAGGAAGCAGGGGAGTAGGTCGCTGTACCAATCCATCACCTTGATGGAGTTAGGGGAAGAGAAGAAGCAGTGGAGGGAGGCCCATGGCGTCCCTCCCGAGCAGCAGCACAACACATCACGCCTTCTTCTCCCATGGTGACGTCGTGGTTCGAAACAGAGATGAGAAGGGGGTCAGGCAGAGAGCAGAAGAAGAAAAGATGAGGGGGGAGAAAGGTATTCAGATATCAAAATGTCAAACTAGCAGTCAGATATCAAAATGTCAGACTAGCAAAATGTCCAACTAACATTCAGAGATCAAAATGTCAGAAGTTCACACACACCAACACCAAATCATACTCTTCTGTCAACTATAAATTGACTTATTGGGGGCTTCTATGATTTTTTTACCAAATGTTTTTGCTTCACAAAAAGCTAACAGTTGGTCCTGAATTTTATATTCACAGGGATGTCAATCAACCACAATGAAACTACATAAACTGTACGTTTTAAAATTATTTGCAGAACGTTTAGAGAAATAGACACGACAGTTTTACTCATAAACACTAGTAAAGCTTTGATAAACACACTAGTAACTAGTGCCTCTGTACCAAAATACAAGAAGTCTTTGCAAGTATGGATGGAGTAGTTGCCTGGCAATTTCCTTTTCTCGCCCTAACAGATCAACTGAAATGTGACACTGACTAGTACAGTAATATAGACCAGAGGGACAGAGCTTCTACATTAAAGAGCATTGCATAGTCCATGCATGCACTTCCTCAATGACTGTCAGACAGTGAATTCTCGAACCGGATTGCAGGGCCAAAATCTACACGGTGGGCAAAATCTACATGACAACGCCCGGCGTACGGTACGGTTGAGTCCTGCGGTGCAGCTGATATCGATGATTGGTAGGAAAGGGAATGCAACTGCTTTGCCTTCAGGTTAATATGTTACCTCGAGAGACACTCAGTTGTAGAAGAAATGCCAGGTGCACGTGCACATCGCTCCACCAAGAAGTGGAACCTGTTATTGGGCAGAAATGCAAACTTGTTAGTGAGCAAGCACACGAACTGTTATCAATATAACTTTGCTGCTTGCAATAGCCATCTCAATGGAATGGATGCACACTTCAATAAGGAGGGTTCTTGAATAAACCGCATATGCTCAGTTTATGATGAAGAAATCATTGGGTGAAGTGAACCAAATCATCTTCCAGAATCTCAATGACATGCAAAGCTTGCAACTGAATCTTAATTGAACCTTGTGACGGATGGTACAAAATGCAGTGCAATAATAGAACAACATGTTCAGAAGCACAACAAATTCTACTACTGACTAATAACTGGAGTTGCCCAGTTTGGATCTACGAGAACACCCCGGTGCCCGCCATTGATGCTGATCAACCGCTACATCTACATGAACACATTGCTTGCTTGATTGGTTTGGTTGAATTCTAATGGTGCTACGACTACATGGACACGAAATGGGGATCTGGCTACCTAATTACACAACTACAGATCGAACTGCTATGGGGATCTTGGGTGGGAGAGGAGAGGGAGGCATCGCCTGAATCGGACCTGACGTCTGGTTCACCTGAGCTTGGACGTGAAGGAGGAGAGGGCAGCGTTGCCGCGCCGCCGCTGGTGGCCGGCGATCGGAAGGCGGAGCGGCCAAAGCTGATCACCAACGACGACTTGGTGGACTTGGACCTGGACCTAGACTGCACCTGACGTGCACGGGCGTCGAAGATGTCATCGAAGAAGCCCTCCTCGGTGGGCATGGCTGCCGTCGCCGGCCTGTCACAACGGCACAAGGCGTCGACGCCACCGCCGTAGGAGTAGTACAGGTACTGGCCATCGTGGCCGGCCACGACGGTGTGGTAGTCAGCGGCGGCAGTGGGCACGGGAGCTTCGAGAGGTGGGACAGAGACGGGAGGGGGAGCTCGATTTGAGGGAGGGAGACAACGGTGGGAGGGATCGAGGGGAGCACCGTCGTTGGCGGCGGCGAGGAGATAGGGGAGGAGGGGTGCGATGGGAGGAGGGGATCGATGGGATCTGGGTAGGGTTTGGGTAGGTGGATGCGGGTGGGGTTTTCTTTTTCATTTTCTTTTTTTTCTGTACATAAATGGATGGATGGATGGATGGATGGATGTGGTATGGAGAGAAGGATGGATGGATGTGCGCCATGTCATCGATTGGTGTGACAACAAATTCCACCAATAGGAGTAGAGCACATATAATTGTGTTTTTCTTTTGTTTTTCTTCTACTTTTTTACATGAAAAAATCAAGTATTCATCTCATATTTTGCACAAGAGTGCATCTAGGAATGTCAAACAATGTTGCTTAAGAAAGTTTTCATTTTCTTTGGACGAAAACTCAATTTTCCATTTTTCGTGTGCCCAAAATGGGTTTAATTGTGAAGGGCCTACCAAATATTTGTTGCAAAATAGGACCAAATCATTTTTCTAAAATATTAGGCCATATTTAGTGCACAGTTGACCAAATGGTTGGGTGTCAAAAGCTTTTATCCACCTCTCGTGAAAAAGACAAATTTCCGCCGATTTAGGAGGAAGCGGGTCAAATTTGAACTGCAGCTACCTCGTAGTTTCCTCTTTATTTTTTTCAAAAATCATTTCTAGGTACTTAAGTATCTATTTAATCAGAGAAACACCAAAAATATTCCAAGATTCAACCACTAGCTATAAACGGTCATTCCCGCCGTTTTGGCCGCATTTTGAAACGGGTATAAAAAAATAAAATAAAATAAAAATATTGGAAAACCTTCACATTGTGTCAATATATGTGACTAAGTCACCAGGAAAAATAATAAACTTGTAATATGGAAATTATTTAAAAAAAGTGTTCTCAGAAATGAGATATCATGTGTCAAGATTCATGGCGTTCAACCCAAATGCTCAATCTTATGGCCACTTTCATGGCATAGCTGGTTCAAATGATCTCATATTGTGCACAAGGGTGCATATTAGAATGGCAAACAATGTTGCCTAAGGAAGTTTTCATTTTCTTTGGACGAAAAAATCATTTTCCATTTTTCAAGTGCCCAAAATGAGGTTTTTTGTGTGAAGAACCAACCAAATAATTGTTGCAAAATTGGACCAAATCATTTTTCTAAAATAGTAGGCCATATTTAATGCACAATTGACCAAATGGTTGGGTGTCAAAAGCTTTGTTCCACCTCTGGTGAAAAAGACAAATTTCTGCCGATTCAGTAGGAAACGGGTCAAATTTGAACTGCGGCTGCCTCATAGTTTGCTCTTTATTTTTTGCAAAAATCATTTCTAGGTACAAAAGTATCTATTTAATTAGAGAAACACCAAAAAAAGTCCAAGATTCAACCACTAGCTAGGAACGGTCATTCCCGCCGTTTTGACAACATTTTGAAACGGGCATAAAAATTTCAAAAAAATCAAAAAAACTGGAAAACCTTCGCTTGTGTCATTATTGTGACCAGGTTACCAGGAAAAATAATAAACTTGTAATACGGCAATTATGTTTAAAAAATGTTCTCAGAAACGAGTTATCATGTGTGAAGATTCATGGCTTTCAACCCAAATGATCAATCTTATGGCCACATTCATGGCATAGTTTGTTCAAATGATCTCATATTGTGCACAAGGGTCCATATTGGAATGGAAAACAATGTTGCCTAAGGAAGTTTTCATTTTCTTTGGACGAAAAAACCATTCTCCATTTTTTGAGTGCCCAAAATGAGGTTTTTTTGTGAAGAACCTACCAAATAATTGTTGCAAAATTGGACCAAAACATTTTTCTAAAATACTAGGACATATTTAATGCACAAATGACAAAATGGTTGGGTGTAAAAAGCTTTGATCCACCTCTGGTGAAAAATACAAATTTTCGCCGATTCAATAGGAAACGGGTCAAATTTGAACTGCGACTGCCTCATAGTTTCCCCTTTATTTTTTCCAAAAATCATTTCTAGGTACAAAAGTATCTATTTAATCAGAGAAACACCAAAAAAATTCTAAGATTCAACCACTAGCTAGGAACAGTCATTCCCGCCGTTTTGACCACATGTTGAAACGGGCATAAAAAATTAAAAAAAAATTGGAAAACCTTCGCATTGTGTCATTATATGTGACCAAGTTACCAGAAAAAATAATAAACTTGTAATACGGCAATTATTTTAAAAAAATGTTCTCAGAAACGATCTATCATGTGTGAAGATTCATGGCTTTCAACCCAAATGATCAATCTTACGGCCACATTCATGGCATAGTTTGTTCAAATGATCTCATATTGTGCACGAGGGTGCATATTGGAATGGAATACAATGTTGCCTAAGGAAGTTTTCATTTTCTTTGGACGAAAAAACCATTTACCATTTTTCGAGTGCCCAAAATGAGGTTTTTTTGTGAAGAACCTACCAAATAATTGTTGCAAAATTGGACCAAATCAATTTTATAAAATACTAGGGCATATTTAATGCACAATTGACAAAATGGTTGGGTGTAAAAGTTTTGATCCACCTCTCATGAAAAAGACAAATTTCCGCCGATTCAGCTGGAAGCGGGTCAAATTTGAACTTCAACTGCCTTATAGTTTGCTATTTATTTTTTCCAAAAATCATTTCTAGTTACATAAATACCTATTTAATCAGAAATACATGGTTTGGTGGCAATACGTCGAGGTTTGGACGGTGGCCAAGGGCCCCAACTCTAGAGCGCATAAACTCGCATGCCCGTCGCATGGTCACCGCGTGACTGTGGTGTTGCCAGGCGTTCTGGGCGGCCTGGGCATGTCTAGTGGGTTGGGCACTCCCCAGGTAGGTGCTATAAAAAAATTACAACATAAGATTCTCACAAGGAGACCGATCTATGCTCACACATGAATTAGCAGCCAAGTGTTTGATTAGCGGTACGGGAAATGCAAATGGCTAATGGGCATGGGTTTTGGCTGAGGATGATCAGTTACTAAGAAGACTGTCTTCACAAATTTTCAGCTCAAAAGGAGGAGCCTAGGTGGTACTTACTTTGCAAAGTACCACACTAGACATAAATACGAATGTTGAAGCTGGGCCCAAAATAATGAATGCATTGAGCTGAAATTTGGTGGAGGATGGTTATTTGGGCATAGGAAAGCATTGTAGAAAATGGATTTGGACATGCCAAAGTGGTACTTCCTTCACAATGCTCTTCTCTAGACAGAAACTTCGGAAAATTAGTGAGAGAAATTGGCTAAATCAAATGAGCTCAAAATTTGGTGTAGGTAAGTTACATAGGCATATAGAATATGTGGCAAAAATTCAACTCATTAGGATATGCATAGCTAGCACTTCTTTCACAAAGGTTCTAGGAGGACAAAAACTTTGGAAATTTTTCGAGGAAGATTTACTGGGCAAATTGAACTGAATTTTATCATGAGGCAATGATTTGGATAGGAAAGAGTGCCCAAAATTTTTTGATGGTACGGACGAGATAGATGTGTGTCTTGGTGGAACATGATCACCTATGGGGCCATCGCCCCCTTGTGGTTCGGCAAGGGGAAGATCACATTGCGCAAAGAGCAGAGGCCATGGAACAACATGGCGATGGTGATGCTGGCAATTTTTACCCATGTTCGGGCCGCTATGAAGCGTAAAACCCTACTCCTGCTTTGGTGGATTGGATGAGGGAACACGAGGAGCACGCAACGCTCAACCCCGGCAAGGTCGCCCTAGGGAGAGCAGATACGCGTGTACAAGTGTGTGAGGGTCCAAATCCCTTGTTAGGTTGCCTTGGACCTCCTTTTATAGCTTAAGGGGTGACCATAGTGGCAAAAAAATCTTTATCTAATGATTAGATAGCTAATGGTGCTATCATAGCTAACTCTGGCAGTTAGGACAAAGTGCATTAAGTGCACTGCTAGGTGTCATGTTGAGGATGCAGCCTGGCAAGCCTGTCGTGCCACTTAATCATCTTCTGCTTATCTGCTTGACAAGCCTATGGGCGGGTGTCATATGAAGGTAATATGTCTTCCAAATGGCTGCTACATGCCTAGTGGAAGCCACTTAATCACTTGGGGGCTCGACACCACACTGACAACTGATTTGCGTTGCGGTGCGGTGGAGCAGTGGCGCCTTGGTGAGGATATTCGCCCTTGGTAGACGCGGCAAGCCTCCCGGGGAAATCTTGGACTTGTCCCTGGGATGGCCTCGACCCGGCCAGGCTCTCCTGCCCAGGAAGGGAGGCCATCCCAAGGTGATGATTGGATGTCTGGCTTGTCTTGGTCTTCTTGATCCGCTCTTTGATCTCACTAAGAGCTACTTCTCTGACTTTGCCTTGCTTTGCATGTTGGTGTAGCTATTCGATGCCAACACGCCTATGTATAAGTTTGGGTAACAAACATAAATGTTTGTTGTACCAACATGAGTCCCCGGGCATGGCCCATACGTGCTACCGAGCATCGTTGGGGTAGGCCCCAACAACTACACAGGCGAGCACCTGAGCCATGCCACTAAGGGATTCAAGTCTCTCTTGGCGTTTCTCCTTGCTTCTTCATTAACCTGTGATTGAGTCAGTTTTGGTTTTTTCCGTGAGTCGTGCGAAACAGCGTGGGGCAATCCATGTCGTGGCCCGTGGGCACCCATCTTCACGGGGAGGTAACTACCATTTACTTGTCCTACCACTCCTGCCGTTTCCACCACGTACGCTGCATGCATTCTGCGGGGTTGGTGGCGGATGCGCAGGGCACGGGAAAGAGTGCCATGGCAGAAATCTAGGCGCAGGCACAAGCCGGTGGTCTTGATTCAGTACATCGTCAGTGATGCATAGGAGCTAGAGTGGTGGAGTGGGGCGGTTGCCCTCTGGTTGGTAAGGAGCCAGCCCCCGGCCATGCCTCCCTATAAAAGGGGGCATAGATGGAGGGCTCACTGATACGTCTCCAACGTATCTATAATTTTTGATTGTTCCATGCTATTATATTACCCGTTTTGGATGTTTATGGGCTTTACTTTACACTTTTATATCATTTTTGGGACTAACCTACTAACCGGAGGCCCAGCCCGAATTGCTGTATTTTTTGCCTATTTCAGTGTTTCGAAGAAAAGGAATATTAAACGGAGTCCAAACGGAATGAAACCTTCGGGAGTGATCTTTTGGAACAAACATGATCCAGGGGACTTGGAGTGGACGTCAAGCAACAGAGGAGGTGGACACGAGGGTGCCCGGCGCGCCCCCTACAGGTGGTCGCGCCCCCACCCTCGTGGGCCCCTCGAGCGTCCACTGACCTACTTCTTCCTCCTATATATACCCATGTACCCCAAAACCATCGAGGAGCAACACGAAAAACTATTTCCACCGCCGTAACCTTCTGTATCCACGAGATCCCATCTTGGAGCCATCGACGGCGCTCCGCCGGAGGGGGAATTGACCAAGAAGGGCCTCTACATCATCTCCAATGCCCTTCCGATGAGTTGTTAGTAGTTTACCACAGACCTTCGGGTCCATAGTTATTAGCTAGATGGCTTCTTCTCTCTCTTTGATTCTCAATACAAAGTTCTCCTTGATCTTCTTGGAGATCTATTCGATGTAACTCTTTTTGCGGTGTGTTTGTCAAGATCCGATGAATTGTGGGTGATCAAGTTTATATATGAGAAATATTTGAATCTCCTCTGAATTCCTTTATGTGTGATTAAGTTATCTTTGCAAGTCTCTTCAAATTATCAGTTTGGTTTGGCCTACTAGATTGATCTTTCTTGCAATGGGAGAAGTGCTTAGCTTTGGGTTCAATCTTGCGTGTCCTTTCCCAGTGACAGCAGGGACAGCAAGGCACGTATTGTATTGTTGCCATCGAGGATAAAAAGATGGGGTTTATATCATATTGCATGAGTTTATCCCTCTACATCATGTCATCTTTCTTAATGCGTTACTCTATTCTTTATGAACTTAATACTCTAGATGCGTGCTGGATAGGGGTCAATGTGTGGAGTAATAGTAGTAGATGCAGGCAGGAGTCGGTCTACTTGTCACGGACGTGATGCCTATATACATGATCATGCCTAGATAATCTCATAATTATTTGCTTTTGTATCAATTGCTCGACAGTAATTTGTTCACCCACCGTAATACTTATGCTATCTTGAGAGAAGCCACGAGTGAAACCTATGGCCCCCGAGTCTATCTCTTATCATATAAGCTTTCAAACTACTTTTATTTGCATCTTTTACTTTTCCAATCTATATCATAAAAATACCAAAAATATTTGTCTTATCATATTATCTCTATCAGATCTCACTTTCGCAAGTGGCCGTGAAGGGATTGACAACCCCTTTATTGCGTTGGTTGCGAGTTCTTGTTTGTTTGTGTAGGCGCGTGGGACTTTTGAGGAGCCTCCTACTGGATTGATACCTTGGTTCTCAAAAACTGAGGGAAATACTTACGCTACTATTTTTTTGACTATATACTGCAAGGCAACAGCCTCACAGCCGTTTATTCAATCCAAAAAACCAAAGGTTCTCTATACAACTAAGGTGAAAAGAAAGAAAATACAAGAGTTACAAAGAGAGCTATCATACTTACAAAGAGAGTTAAGGGAGAGAAGTTATCCAAGCTAACAGACTGTCCCTATATTTACATTTGATTCTGTGAGCTAATAATGAAATGTCATACACAAAATTCCTCCACCAAGCTCTAAAACTAGGAGTCTCATTTCTAAAGATCTTGCCATTCCTTTGCGTCCAAATGTTCCATGCTGCAGTAAAAACCACCTCAGAATAGAAAGGCCTATTGAAATCCTTCCTAGAAGCTGAAGCCATCATGAAAGTAGACTGGTTGGGTGCTGCTGGCCAGGAAATCCCAAGATAATTCCAAACTCTTTGACTAAAATTGCAAGAGAAAAAAAGGTGGACTCTATCTTCATGGAAGGAAGACTGACACAGAACACAAGTATCATCCTGGATATTCCAATGCCTTCTCTGCATCATATCCCGTGTGTTAAGTCGATCCATCAATAAAAGCCAACCAAAAACCTTGATTTTGAAGGTACAACAGCATTTCCAAATGTACTTATGCTACTATTGCTGCATCACCTTTTCCTCTTCAAGGAAAACCAACGCAAGCTCAAGACATAGCACTCACCGACACGCATTTCCTCCTTGTTTTTCTCCTCGCATCCCTCTTCCACTATGGTGAGGGGAAGAGGTCGTGGTCGAACCCCAGCGGTGGCGACAAGGGTCTCTTCTCGGCAGTGCCTCTCTCCCCCTGCAGAGGATGTAAGGGCGAAGTACACCGCGTAAGGTGGTGCCAGAGGACGTGGGCGTGGTCTTCGTGGTGCCAGGGGCCGGGGAGGACGTGGTGGCGCTCTGGTTGCTCCTCCCCCGGCCACGCTGGCTTGATGGAGGGCCATGTTGGGGACCAGACGTTGGAATTCATATTTAAGTTGCACGGGCCTCCGCGTAGCCGCCTTTGGCTTCCTACCCCTGTCGCAAGGGTGATGGAGGTAGAACAGTCACTGGGATTGAGGCTGCACATGAGGGACTACTGTAATGGCAGCATGCGGGCGGACATAGAGTTCCCTGCGCCTCATGTCATGCTTCTCTGGCGTGGCTGGAAAACTTTTGCTCGTGCCCATAGCTTGGCGGCTGGGCACGTTCTCCATTTCAAATTAATGGATGCCACCCCGCTCTCCGTCAAGGTCTTCGGGCATTTGGGTGCTTGCTTAAGGTGCTGCGCGGAGAGCTCGGCTGATGATGAAAGCTCCTCCTCGAGTGACAGTGACAAAGAGGACAATGACGGTGATGACGACGTCGCAGAGCTAGAAGACAGCGGTTCAGACTCTAGCTGAATATCGGTCGCACTGTCACCGTTAGCAAGGTGACGGCGGCACCACCATCTGCACCTGCGTCTTCTTCCCCCGGTAGAGCAATTTGCCGTGGTTTTGGGTGTGGATGTCTCCGCCTCCTCCAGCTAAACCCTAAACCCTAAACCAAGAAAGGCAGTATGGGGCACATATGTTTTTTGAATATAAAACATGTAGGCATTTGCCAAACTTTATTCTTAAATATGTAACCTTTTCCATCTATATTCATACTCTGTATGGTTCATACTTGTTTATCTGCGTATTAATGTCAAAAATATATGCTTGCCGAGTACTTGTGCATGTATCTTATCCATGTAGAGGAGCGACTCCTCTATACTTTCAAGTAAACAAGGTTCTTCGGCAAGCTATCTTGCCGGTCCCTTCCATCGCTGCCACGAGGCTTGGCCTGGCGGGCTTAAGTGTGTGGAAGGAAACCGACCCCTTGTCAAATCCTTTTTTTTCAAATGCCACTACGACCAACCTGACCAAAGTAACCTTCGAATCAAAGGATGGGATCACAAATGTTTTGAAGGCGACAAGGTTTTTGTACGCACAAGTTTTCCCCTTATAGAGGCACACTATCGACATTTTAAATGGAACTTATCTGTTTCGCGTTATCAGGGATCGGTATGTAGGCTTATTTTCCTCCTCTTTGGGATTGCATCCACGGCAGGGGGCCTTGTAGTTAGAACAGAGGGAAAACACAACAACATATGATCCTTCCTAAATGATCATGGCAAACTCATGCTAAACTAAACATGCATGCCAGTTTTAAGGCACCAGTGCTTTGTTTTATTATCTTTGCACATGGTCTGTGCCTGGCTTTGTACAAAGGATTACATGCACATCGACAAGGCTTGTACAAAAGGTGGCAGCCGGGGCTGAGCCCGACAGCCGCGCCTTACAGGTAGAAGTTGTGAAGATGCTCAATATTCCATGAGTTTTGCACCTTAATGCCATTTTCGATCTCCAGACGGACTACGCTGGGTCTGGTGACACATACCACCATAAGAGGAAGCGTTTCACAACGCGGTTGATGTAGTCAAACTTTCTTCACGGTCCACCGATCGAGTACCGAACATACGACACATCTGAGTTCTGCACACGTTCAGCCTGGTGACGTCCCTCGCCTTCTTGATCCAGCAAGTCGTCGAGGTTGTAGATGAGTTCCGTCAACACAACAGCATGGTGACGGTGATGGTGAAGTGATCCTCGCAGGGCTTCACCTAAGCACTACAAAAATATGACCGGGAGTGCAAACTGTGGAGGGGGACGCCGCACACAGCTAAGATCATGTCGTGGGTGTGCTAGGCGCCCCCTGCTCATATATATATATATATATATATATATATATATATATATATATAGGTGGGAGGGAGAGGGGAGAGGCCAAGGGGGCGCCCCAAGTGGGGCTGAATCCCACTTGTGCTCCTACCATGGTTCGGCCTCCCCCTTCCTTGTATAGGCGCCAGATGAAGTAGAGGAGGTGGCGCCCCCTTTCCTTTCTCCCTTGAGGAGGGGAAGGAAGGAGGGACTTGCCCTCCCTCCTTTCCTTTCCCTAGGGCTGGCCGGCCTGGTGGAGGGGTGCACCAGCTCCTTGTGGGCTGGTCTGTCCCCTCCTTGGCCCATTAAGCCTATATCTTTTGTCGGGGGTGCCCGAAACCCCTTCCGGTGACCCGGTATGTACTCAGTACCATCCGCAACACTTCCGGTGTCCGAATACCATCGTCCTATATATCAATCTTTACCTCTCAACCATTTTGAGGCTCCTCGTCATGTCAGCGATCTCATCCAGGACTCCAAACAACATTCGATCACCAAATCACATAACTCATATGATACTATATCATCCTCGAATGTTAAGCATGCGGACCCTACGGCTTTGAGAACTATGTTGACATGACCGAGACACCTCTCCGGTCAATAAAAAATAGCGGAACCTGGATGTCCATATTGGCTCCTACATATTCTACAAAGAATCTTTATCGGTCGAACCGTTATGACAACATACGTAAATCCCTTTGTCCATCCGTATGTTACTTGCCTAAGATTCGATCGTCGGTATCTTCATACCTAGTTCAATCTCATTATTGGCAAGTCTCTTTACTCGTTCCGTAATACATCATCCTACAACTAACTCATTAGTCACTTTGTTGGCAAGGCTTCTTATGATGTGTATTACTGAGAGGGCCCAGAGATACCTCTCCGATACTCGGAGTGACAAATCCTAATCTTGATCTATGCCAACCCAACAAACACCTTCGGAGATACCTGTAGAGCATCTTTATAACCACCCAGTTACGTTGTGATGTTTGATAGAACACAAGGCACTCCTCTGGTATCCGGGAGTTGCATAATCTCATAGTCGAAGGAATATGTATTTGACATGAAGAAATCAATAACAATAAAACTGAACGATCAATATGCTATGCTAACAGATGGGTGTTATCCATCACACCATTCTCCTAATGATGTGATCCCGTTCATCAAATGACAACACATGTCTATTGTTAGGAAACTTAACCATCTTTGATTAATGAGCTAGTCTAGTAGAGGCTTACTAGGGACACAGTGTTTTGTCTATGTATCCACACATGTATCAAGTTTCCGGTTAATACAATTCTAGTATGAATAATAAACATTTATCATGATACAAGGAAATATAAAATAATAACTTTATTATTGCCTCTAGGGCATATTTCCTTTAGTCTCCCACTTGCACTAGAGTCAATGATCTAGTTCACATTGCCATGTGATTTAACACCAATAGTTCACATCTTTATGTGATTAACTGATAACCCACAAGTGTAGGGGATCGCAACAACTTTCGAGGGTAAAGTATTCAACCCAAATTTATTGATTCGACACAAGGGGAGCCAAAGAATATTCTTGAGTATTAGCAGCCGAGTTTTCAATTCAACCACACCTGGATAACTTAGTATCTGCAGCAAAGTATTTAGTAGCAAAGTAGTATGATAATAAAGGTAACAGTGGCAAAAGTAAAGATAATAGTTTTTGGGTTTTGTAGTGATTGTAACAGTAGCAACGGAAAAGTAAATAAGCGAAGAACAATATGTGAAAAGCTTGTAGGCAATGGATCAATGATGGATAATTATGCCGGATGCGATTCCTCATGTAATAGCCATAACATAGGGTGACACAGAACTAGCTCCAGTTCATCAATGTAATGTAGGCATGTATTCCATAAATAGTCATACATGCTTATGGAAAAGAACTTGCATGACATCTTTTGTCCTACCCTCCCGTGGCAGCGGGGTCCTAGCGGAAACTAAGGGATATTAAGGCCTCCTTTTAATAGAGAACCGGAACAAAGCATTAGCACATAGTGAATAAATGAACTCCTCAAACTATGGTCATCACCGAGAAGTATACCGATTATTGTCACTTCGGGGTTGTCGGATCATAACACATAATAGGTGACTATAGACTTGCAAGATAGGATCAAGAACACACATATATTCATGAAAACATAATAGGTTCAGATCTGAAATCATGGCACTCGGGCCCTAGTGACAAGCATTAAGCATAGCAAAGTCATAGGAACATCAATCTCAGAACATAGTGGATACTAGGGATCAACCCTAGCAAAACTAACGTATGGTAAATCTCATCCAACCCATCACCACCCAGCAAGCCTATGATGGAATTACTCACGCACGGCGGTGAGCATCATGAAATTGGTGATGGAGGATGGTTGATGATGACAACGGCGATGAATCCCCCTCTCCGGAGCCCCGAACAGACTCCAGATCAGCCCTCCCAAGAGAGATTAGGGCTTGG
The DNA here is from genome assembly GCF_018294505.1 of Triticum aestivum. NCBI lineage: Eukaryota > Viridiplantae > Streptophyta > Magnoliopsida > Poales > Poaceae > Triticum > Triticum aestivum. The sequence goes on along the minus strand of NC_057804.1, from coordinate 202,329,541 downwards.
CGGCGGCTCCGTGTCGTAAAATGCGATGAAACTTTCTCTCTGATTTTTTTCTCCTCGAACGTGAATATATGGAGTTGGAGTTGAGGTCGGTGGAGGTCCAGGGGGCCCACGAGATAGGGGGCGCGCCCAGGAGGGGGGGAGCCCCTATCTCGTGGACAGGGTGTGGGCCCCCTGGTGTACTTCTTTCGCCCAATAATTCTTATTAAATCCAAAAAGTGCCTCCGTGGATTTTCAGGACATTCCGAGAACTTTTCTTTTCTACACATAAAACAACATCGTGGCAGTTCTGCTGAAAACAGCGTTAGTCCGGGTTAGTTTCATTCAAATCATGCAAGTTAGAGTCCAAAACAAGGGCAAAAGTGTTTGGAAAAGTAGATACGTTGGAGACGTATCAACTCCCCCAAGCTTAAACCTTTGCTTATCCTCAAGAAATTCAGTTGATAAACTGAAAGTGATAAAGAAAAACTTTTACAAACTCTGTTTGCTCTTGTTGTTGTAAACATGAAAAACCAGCATTCAAGTTTCAGCAAATATAATGAACTAACCATACTCACAATAACATTTAGGTCTCACAATTACTCATATCAATAGCATAATAAAACTCGGATGAGAACACTTCTTCAAAATAATCATAACATGATATAACAAAATGGTATCTCGCTAGCCCTTTCGGAGACCGCAAAACATAAATGCAGAGCACCTTTAAAGATCAAGGACTGACTAAACATTGTAATTCATGGTAAAAGAGATCCAGTCAAGTCATACCCAATATAAACCAATAGTAATGAATGCAAATGACAGTGTGCTCTCCAGCGGGTGCTTTTAATAAGAAGGGTGATGACTCAACATAAAAGTAAATAGATAGGCCCTTCGCAGAGGGAAGCAGGGATTTGTAGAGGTGCCAGAGCTCGACTTTAAAATAGAGATTGAATAACATTTTGAGCGGCATACTTTCGCTGTCAACGCAACAACTATGAGATGGCTGTATCTTCCATACTACATGCATTATAGGCAGTTCCCAAATAGAATGGTAAAGGTTTATACTCCCCCAACCACCAACAAGCATCAATCTATAGCTTGCTCGAAACAACGAGTGCCTCCAACTAACAACAACCCTGGGGGAGTTTTGTTTAATTATTTTGATTTTCTTTGATCTTTTTGGATCATGGGACTGGGCATCCCGGTTACCGGCCCTTTCTCGTGAATGAGGAGCGGAGTCCACTCCTATTGAGAATAACCCACCTAGCATGGAAGATATATGCAGCCCTAGTTGTAACATGAGCTACTCGAGCATACAAAACAGAATTTCATTTGAAGGTTTGGAGTTTGGCACATAAAAATTTACTTGGAACGACAGGTAAATACCGCATATAGGTAGGTATGGTGGACTCATATGGAACAACTTTGGGGTTTAAGGAGTTTGGATGCACAAGCAGTATTCTCGCTTAGTACAGGTGTAGGCTAGCAAAAGACTGGGAAGCGACCAACTGAGAGAGCGACAACAGTCATAAACATGCATTAAAATTAATTCACACCGAGTACAAGCATGAGTAGGATACAATCTACCATGAACATAAATATCGTGAAGGCTATGTTGATTTGTTTCAATTACATGCGTGAACATGTGCCAAGTCGAGTCACTCAATTCATTCAAAGGAGGATACCATCCCATCATACCACATCATAATCATTCTAATAGCATGTTGGCACACAAGGTAAACCATTATAACTCATAGCTAATCAAGCATGGCACAAGAAACTATAATCTCTAAATGTCATTGGAAATATGTTTACTTCATAATAAGTTGAATCAGAAATGATGAACTCATCATATTTGCAAAGACAAGAGAGGTCGAGTTCATACCAGTTTTTCTCATCTCAATAAGTCCATCATATATCATCATTATTGACTTTCACTTGCACGACCGAACGATGTGTATAATAATAAGAGTGCATGTGCATTGGACTAAGCTGGAATCTGCAAGCATTCAACTCAAGAGAGAAGACAAGTAATATGGGCTCTAAGTTAAATAAACAATCATACATATGAGAGCCACTAAACATTTTCAATATGGTCTTCTCGACCCCCAAAGGAAAGAAAATAAAATAAAACTATTTACATGGGAAAGCTCCCAACAAGTAAGAAGAAGAACTAGAAATCTTTTTGGGTTTTCATTTTAATTGCTACTACAAGCATAGAAATTAAACTAACTAATTTTTTTGGTTTTTCTTAAGGTTTATCAAACACACAAGAAGAAAACTAGAAAAAGAAATTTAAACTAGCATGGATAATACAATGAAAGAGTATGAGTATCGACGAATAGTGTGTGAACATGAATGTAAATCGGTGAGAAATACGTACTCCCCCAAGCTTAGGCTTTTGGCCAAGCTGGTCTAGTACCAAGGACCGCCTGGCTGATATCCATAAGTGAAACCGGGGTCGTACTGAGATGCAGCGGCAACCGCCTCCGGAGCTGCAGCGTGTTGGCGAGCTGCCTCCGCTCTCCTCTCGTGTTCAGCTGCTTCCTCCCTGGTGACAACATATCTCCTTTTGCCTGATAATCAAAAAGGTAGGGAGCAGGAAGAGTAACAGGGACGACGTTGCGTCTGTCATAGGTTAGTCGATATTGGAGGAATTGTTCATTCCTCCCAAGAAATTGATGATTGACCATAGCTTCAGAATCCAAATAAACAGGAGGTATTATCATATCTTCCTCTCATGGGGCTATACCAAGATAATTAGCCACATGGGTTGCGTAAATTCCTCCAAATAAATTTCCTTTTCTACTATTATTCTGCAACCTACGTGCAACTATTGCCCCCAAGTTATAACCTTTATAACCTAACACAGCACTCTTGAGGACACACAGATCAGGAACACACATGTGACATGCTTCGTCTTTACCATTAATGCATCTACCAATAAAGAGAGCAAAATAATGTATAGCAGGAAAATGAATGCTCCCTATGGTAGCTTGTGCTATGTCCCTAGATTCTCCCATAGTAATACTAGCAAGGAAATCTCTAAATTCAGATTTGTGAGGATCATTAATATTACCCCACTGCGGGAGTTTGCAAGGAGTTGTGAAATCCTCTAAGTCCATGGAGATAAGATGTATCATAAATATCAAATATGACACTAGGAGAATTACGCGCACAGTAATATTTAAACCTCCGCACAAAGGAATCAGTCAATTGATAGTACTAAGGACACTTATCTTCTAAGAAGTCCTCCAGATCGGCGTTACGCACAAACACGTCAAATTCCTCAAAGCCTGCTTCGACCATAAAATTATCGGATGGCCACTCACAAGCTCGTACATCCGCGTCCCTCGACAATTCAACATCTTGCGCACGTGTGGCAATCCTGGGCCCTTTCTTCACCGAGGAACCACCTTGGTACATTCTTCAAAGCATAATTCTTTTTCTCAATGGAGATATGAAAATCCCCAACAATAAGAATATCATACTTTTTCTTGACAGTAGCGAGAGGAAATTCAAAACCTCCAATTATAATAGTTGGAATTTTTCCAATAGAATTGATGCTATGAACTTGAGATTGTTTGCTTGGAAAGTGTACCGTATGCTCATTACCATTAACATGAAAAGTGACATTGCCTTTGTTGCAATCAATAACAGCCCCTGCAGTGTTCAAAAAAGGTCTACCAAGAATGATAGACATACTATCATCCTCGGGAATATCAAGAATAACAAAGTCCGTTAAGATAGTGATATTTGCAACCACAACAGACACATCCTCACAAATACCGACGGGTATAGCAGTTCATTAATCAGCCATTTGCATAGATATTTCAGTAGGTGTCAACTTATTCAATTCAAGTCTATGATATAAAGAGAGAGGCATAACACTAACACCGGCTCCAAGATCACATAAAGCAGTTCTAACATAATTTCTTTTAATGGAGCATGTTATAATTGGTACCCCCGGATCTCCAAGTTTCTTTGGTATTCCACCCTTGAAAGTGTAATTAGCAAGCATGGTGAAAATTTCAGCTTTTGGTGTCTTTCTTTTATTTGTGATGATATACTTCATATACTTAGCATAAGGGTTTACTTTGAGCATATCAGTTAAGAGCATACGTAAGAAAATAGGTCTAATCATTTCAGCAAAGCGCTCAAAATCCTCATCATCCTTTGTCTTGGATGGTTTAGGAGGAAAGGGCATGGGTTTCTGAACCCATGGTTCTCTTTCTCTACCGTGCTTCCTAGCAACAAAATGTGGGGACCCCGACTCATAAGTCGTGATCACCGAATGCACGTGTACAGTGATCCCAGAGATCAATGCTCACTGAACACACAGAAGCTGAATAACAAGAGTCTTACTTCCGTACATACCGTCTTACACAAACTATGACCATTATGGTCAAGTCTTACATAGATAAAGCCACAGGGGCTGAATACCAAATAATCTTAAGCAGCGGAAATCTTCGTTGATAAGTAGAACCCATGCCATCTGCCTTAACCCTACAAGCATTCTGGCTGGGAAGCGTCCTAGTTCGCGTGTTCGTCACCAAAGAACTCTTCCTTGAACTCTTGCTCTTCCATGCCTGGTCAATTAAATAACCAGTGGCAAGCCAATGAGTACTTTGAATGTACTCACAAGCAACCCATGATTTGGTTCAAAGTAACAATGCAATTGTACAACAAGTAAGCAGCCTAGCTTCAAGCTAGTTGAGATTTCCTATCAACTTGTGAGATATGCATCAATGAACATGGGTAACCTTGAGAATAGGTTACAAATATCAACACAAATAGGGTTTGGATAAATGCCATTTCATTCAACATGTCAAGTCACCACCTTGACACAAATAGTTCTCTTCCACACATGCATAGAGATTGTAAAATTTCTGGACATAGTTTAAGTAGCACCTCCCAACTGTCCATGACCGTGGACACGGCTATTCGAATAGTTTGACACTCTGTAGAGGTTGCGCACTTCACCCACAAGATCCGGGAAGCTTTCGTGTCATCCACGATCCCGCAGTACCTCAAGTACTCGGGGGAAGCACCCGATCATTACCTTTCCCTAGACGACACTAACATAGGGTCCACTCGTTGATACACGACCCTCGTGTATAAGCAAAAGATCGTGGGACTCTACCCTTTTCACATTATTACGTAGACACGAAAGGACCAGCGGTGTGTCCGGTGCCCTGTGAAAACAGTCATGGCCGCCTATCCAAGCACGACCCCGTCCCGGGAGTGACCTCAAGTCACCCCCGTCACTAGTAATGTGGGCACCATGCTAGTATCAGCCTAAGTAATCAATAATGCCCCGTCCCATAAAGGGGTAGAGTGGTTGCACATGCTTGGTTGGGACGGTAGTCACACATATATCTAATCCATCATTTTACACACACCCACCAAAAGTTCTCTTTGGTACACCACTTCTTCCTCAAGTGGTGACCTTAGTTCAACATCTCCCAAGGGCATTAGGGGCACCCGCTGGGGTTTTCGAAAGAATGTAACCATGAAGAGTTCATGGTACACATGCATCATTATGCATTAACTAGTCTCTAGAAAATGCAATCATGAACAAGGTAAGGTCATGAGTAGGGGTATGCATCGTGGGGTGGTTGACAACAAGTTTTACCACCGTCGTATTAAATCAGCATGCAATCGTAAAAAGGGTACCGATGAACAAGAGGGGTGACATGGTCAAAGGGCAGCTTGCCTTGATTGGCTTGTTCTTCGAGGTCTTCAAATCCTTCTCCTCCTTCTTCTTCAGCAACTTCGTCAAATACGGGATCTAAACACAGCAAGAAAATAACGAGAAAATAAGGCAATAGTAAAACAGAAAAGCCAAAGTGCTCAGAAAAATGTTAACTCATTTTTGTTAAATACTAGGGTGAACACTAAGAAGGGGAAATTCCTAGTTCTGGATTTGGAGTAGCAGAATAGGAATAATGGATTTACAAAGGTATATTTAAATGCTTAAAATCACATTTAAATATTTAAAGTGAAGAAAAGGTTGTTGGATTTGAATGAAAGTTGCACAATTAAATATGTGGGATTTTTAGAAGAATTTAGGAACTGGAATTATTTCATTTGGATTAATATTTAGTCTAGAGGAATTTTTGCAAGTCTGATAGAAAAGAAAAAGGGGAAGGGGCACTGTGCCTGCTGGGCCAGAATAGCCGCAGGGCAGCGGCCCAGCCCAGCCGATGCGCGCGCGCCAGATATTTAAACCTGGCGGGCGGGCCCTAGCTGCCAGTGGAAGAGAGAGGGGGCGAGAGAGAGGTGAGGATGACAGGCGGGGCCCGCCTGTCATCTCTGACCTCGCGACCAGAGGGCCGGCGTGCTCACCAGCGACGATGCAGGGCACGACGGGTCGAGCTGACGACACGGTTGGACTCAGCGTGGAGTCGCCATTCGGGTGGTGGTGGTGGACGTCGCCGGAGTTGCCTGGTTCGCCGACAACGAGGAAGCACGGCGGAGGTGCGTCGGGCGGTGGTTGTTCCGGTCGACTCCGGCTACAAACGAAGGGGAAAAGGAGGGGGAAGGAGTCAGGGGCTCGCTGTGGTTCCAGATCAAGCGAAAGGAGCGGCGGGGAGGCTCTTACTGCGCAAACATCGGTGACCCGAGGTGGCGGTGCTCGAGTCGATCCCGAGCACAGAGAGGGGGAGGGGAGCTGGGGCTCTGCTGGTGATCGCTAGGAGGCGAGAGAGCTCAAGGGATGGAGAGAACAGGGTCCGAGGTGGCCTTAAATAGGAGGGGCGTGGTGCACCATGGCTCGTGCACCGACGAGCTTCTAGCCGTTGCTGGAGGCCACGGGGGCGCGCGTGGGCGTGTCTGGGGCGTTTGTGGAGGTGGTCCACGACCAGGGGAAGGAAGAGAGGGAGCAGGAGGGGCCAGAGGCGCCGCGCGTGTGAGTGTGCTCATCGGAGCTCTCGGGCGGCCATGGCACGCGTGTGAGGGAGGCCGTAGGAGGGAGAAGGAAGAGGGGGATCAGGGCTTAGCGTGCTGTGGATGCCAAGGTGCATCGTCGGGCGCGCTGGGGAGGCCCGAGGTGGCCGGAGTTGTTGGCAGGGGGCGTCTACAGTGCGGGAGCGCATTGTAGCGTGCTCCAGAGCGTGCAAATGGCCGGCATGCCATTTTTTTGGCAAAGTGGGCACGGCCAGGCATGTCTGGTAGCTCTAGGGGGAAGTAAAGAAGAGGGGAGGAGGATTGGATGCCCTGGGGATCCAGTAGGAGAGGAGTGGGGTTGAGAGAGAGGGGGGAAAGGGGCTGTCCAGAGGGGTAAATGAGGTGGTTTCACCCCTCAATCATTGAGCTGAGATGCATCCATTGTTACTGGAGGTAGAGGAGGACTTGGAGGGGCTGTGGTAAAAAGTGGAGGCCATGGAGAAGAGTTGAAGTGGTAAGAATAGTGTTTTTAGAAAAATGGCAGAAGGTGTTTGTTGTTGATTTGGGAAAGAAGATGAACTCCTCTTGTCATGAGGCTTGACAGGGTAAAATGGAATGAGAAAATAAGAGGTTCCACCAAGATTGAGTTTATTTGGGCAAAGTTGCTAATGCAACTTTTGTAAACCCTAGAAATTAGCAGAAATGAACTTGTGTAGATCTAGTTGAGAAAATCACTTCTCCTTGATGCACCACTCGTTTTAGTGGCCTCATTTGGTCTTGTGAACATGCTCACAAAAGTTGAGAGCAAAATGAGAAAGTTGACAATGTAAAGTTGTTCAAATTTGATTCTGTACAGAGAGGGTTTTGGGGCACTTTGATCAGGTTAACTTGTTCTCCAACTTGTGCCACTTGGCCTAGATGAATAATTAGAACATTTGAGCATGTTCACAAGGTTTGAGAACATTTGGAAATGTTTGGCAATGTAAAGTTGCTCAAACTTCAAAATGGACAGAAATGGTTTTGAGGGGATTTGATGATGTTATATTTTTCTCCAAGACATGATACTTGGCAAGATCATCTAATATGTCATATGTGACATGCTAGAAGTTTCTTGGAATTTTTAGAGAATATTTCCTTTGTAAATATTTCAAAAGCTTGAAATATCCAGAAAGGGATTTTGAGGGGTTTGACCAATATTTTGAACATGACCATGTGTTGAAACTCTTATATATGGACAATATATGTCCACTAAGTTTCCCTAAATTTTCACAAATATTTTTAAAGTATTAAAATAATGTTAACCTATTAAAGACCATTTCTAGCCTAAAGAAAAAGCCTTTAAATAAAATAGGAAAATAATTTTTAAAATTATATTTTTGTGGTTTATGGAAGTCCTATATCTAATAGGTTTCAAATATACTCTTTGAAATATTTTTCATACCCCAAATCAAGTACTTGCAGTGCAAACCTCAATTCAGGGGTTTTTGGAAAACTAATTTTTGAAAATACTTTTTGGCCAAATTATTGTTGTAAGAAAATACTATATTGCTCTATACACATGGCATGATCATTGGGCAGAAGTTTGGGGCAAGGAGATGAAGTATAGAAGGTGGAGTTGTGTTGACTCTAAAGAGCACTTGAAAAACACAGAGAGAAAACCAACTCCAAATAAAAGCCAATTGATGCAAAAGTTTTTTGTCAAACCACACTTTATCATGATTTATTGGATCAAGTGTTGTGGCATGAAAATCAGGGTGTGATAGACCTACCCCCCTTACAAGAATCTCGTCCCCGAGATTCCCAAACTAGGCGCGGAAAGGGATACAGAAACTTGGATCTGGGGTAGTCTTCAAGTCCTCATGTTGCTTCTGCTTCCGTGTAGTGCTCCATTGAGCTTGAAGTACTTGATGGTGTGGCTTCGTGTATGACACTCTTCTTGATCTAGGTTGCTAATAGGTAGCTCGCGGTAGGTTAGATTGGGCTAGGGGTTGATGGCTCGGTGGTCAATGCCCTCGTAGAGATCGGGCAAGTTAGGAAGTTGGAAACACTTCCAGGGTTGTGATGCATGGAAAGCATTGTGCACATCAGGTAACTCCGGTGGAAACTCCAGCTGCTAACTGTCTTCTCTTCGTCTCGTAGTGATCTCATAGGGGGGTTGTTAAATCTTGGAGTGATCTCGAAGGGGTCCGATGAAGCTTGGTGTGGGTCTCCTTGTCATGGAAATGCTTGGTTCCTTAGAGAGAAGTGGCTCGCAGATTCACCTGGTCTTCGATGAGAAAGTTCACTTCTTGACGATGGTGGTGGGTGTAGTTCTTCCTCCTTGGCATGGCGGTCTTCAAATGTTCCTTGACTAGCTTAACGGCTCTTCTTCCATCTTCGGGTGGACAAGTAGGTCACCAAATGATGATGACAACTATCTTGTCTAAGCACTCCATGAAGACTTTGTTCACAGGGTACATAAAGTAGGCTGGGGAATTAGTGCTGGTTTTTGTTGAGTGTGGGCCAAGGTGTTCTAGATCTAGTGTCAAGGCCCTAAGGTCCTGATCCGACCATGTTGTAGCTTGGTAGGGCGTAAGGGTTTCAAGGATTCTAGTGTGCGAGCGAACATTTATCATCTTATCTTTAAGCACGGTTTCTGATATGCCTATTGTGCTATCTAGTCCTTTAAACAAATCACATCATATCACTGATAGCATCATTTCGTATAGGTCAACTCCAATCATCACTCATGTGATTCATATCCTCATGACTCTCGAGAGGAGGTCTAACAAAATCATATATGTCTACTATCTCCAAACTCAGGTGTATGGCTATTCTCATGTAAAAATCCATGGGTAGAACATACAACTGCCAAACTGAATTAAACACGACAATCCAAGGGCTCAGCCTATCCTTCCAAGGTCCAAGATATTGCATCCCTATCCGAAGGAATCACGTCGTATGCCACTCCAAGATCTTGTTTCCTTCCTATGAGTCAACTCCAATAGCCCATTAACTTCCATTAACCACTACAAATCCAATGTCTATGGTGTTCCACACGATCTTCTAATGTCCTATAATCCCCAATACTTGAAAGAGCTATCTCTACTATAATCAATCCACCAATTCCCATCTTCGGGGTCAAATAACTTCCAACACCAAGCTTATATAGATCCCTAAATCAAGTCCGACAATTAATCCAATCTCCTAGTTTATTATCCACCGAGAAACATGGTATCGTAATTGAGATCATTGGTATAAATCCAATTTACTCTGAACCATATAGACCTACTCAGCATCTAGACTCCACTAGGTTCACCTATTTAATCCAAATATCATGGTCAGCTATCTTCTATCAATATCTCCTGGCTAAGCCAAATCCTTATACCTTCAAGAATTTCATCGTGCGATCATAATTGTCCTACAAAATCCAATTTACTCCCCCGGTAATGAATGCTATGCTACTCTATTAACCTGATCCCTCCAAGTTCATCAACTAACATGAAAACCTTATAATTCACCAAGAAGTCTCGGATAATCCCTCAAGGTCTCTGATATAAACTCATCAAGTCATTTTCCCTATTTTAATATCCTCGAATAGGCCTACCCTATGGCATCGTCAGTTCTGGTGCTATCTTGGGATGATAATGTGCTCGTTCACTATATCCACTAGTTCCCTAATGAACCAGTGCAAGGTTATGGAGGCTTAGCTGGTTCTCTTGCAATTTTGTGGGTTAAGCACTTGGTTAGGGATTCGAGCTGGGTTATATCGTGAAGTCTTGAAGGGTATAGGGATGGGTTTCAAATCGTGAGAGGTAAACATAACTCTATTGGGCTGCTCTTGGTCGAGGAGGCTGCAGCAAAAATCTCCAGTGCTAGTTGGTCACCCAAGTAGAATCCTTGGTGTACCTTGTCTCGCCGGTCTTCAGTTGAGGAGAGAGGGATGAGAGGGAAAAACATCATAGATGGGGGGAAATGCTTAAAGGGGGGTTCTATAGTGCAGGTGCAAACAAACAGGTGCCAAAAAGGCCACACACAATTTCATTAAGATAAGATAGGTGATATAGTTGCATACATGATGCCTAAGGCAAAGTGCAACTTATATCAAAACACAAACAGATAAGAACAAGCAACACTCAACATGGTTTCATTTGAACCATCATATGGACTCAACTGCGCATAGGGGGTACACGACTCATCCTACCCAAGGGGTCCTCGGATTCAGTAGTCGTTCTTGCTTCCTCACTTTGAGAGAAAGGTGTCCGATCTTCAGCTTCTAGGTTCTCCTGGGTGCCAATGGACATGCGACAGTCGGCTACTTGTTGGGACACATCCTATTAATATGCCTGAGTTCACCACACCCGTGACATGTGACTGTGAGGCAAAAGGGTTGCTATTCAGTCTTGGGTATTGTCGTCGGGGGCCTGACGATGGTCCTCTATGAGGTTGATCTGGAAATCCATTCCTATGCCTTTTGTGTGGGGTTTGGTTGTGAGCTTTCTGAAGTTCCTTGATTTGATGCTCCTGATTAAAAATGCTTTCTGAAATTTTGGAATGTTATATCAAATAGATAGATTTGATTGATTGTTTGATTGATTGTGTGAAATTGAGTGAATTTTGAAACTTTTTGAAAGTTAAATGAGAGGGAATAAAAGGACTTTCCCAAACTTTCATTTTTGCATTCGTGATCTCCGTGAATTCAAATTCTTTTCACCACAAAACCCTAGAGTGAAGATAACATGACTTCTTCCATTTATTTAAATGACAAGGGGTGTTGAAAATATTTGAATTTCATTTGGAAAATATTTCCAATTCTGAAACTTTATGCAACTCAATGATTTTCACGAGAGAAGATAAAATGACTTCTTCAAAACATATGAAATATGAGTTGGGAGTTTCAAAGAATTAAATTCAAAGTTCTTTTGAATTTATTTTTCAATTTGGAGTTATTTGAGTTTTATTCAAATTATTTTTCTCCAAAAATAAAATATATGGAAAATATGGTAACATGATTCCCTACATCAAAAAATTGGAGAGAAATAAATTTGAATTTATTTTGGTATTTTTAAAATGTTTTTACTGGATTTTACTAGGGCAGAAGCACTCTTTGTCTTATTTGAATTTGTGCGTATTCTATTTGACTCTAGAAAAATGTTCACCTTGTAGGAAATCTTTTTCTGAAAATTCTGATATATAATATGCCTATATAAAATTGTACTTTATTTTCTTTATCCGGTTTTCCTTTTGTTTCTATTTTTTTTTAAACTGTACGTGCGGCCCATATTTATTTATCGCCTACATGCGCAGTCTAGTAGCTTCTGGCGCCCCATTGTTTTTTCTCTCTCTTAAATAGGCCAGGCCCAGCTAGCCTTTTTATTTTTCTTTACTTAGGCCGATTTTTGTTTTAAAAAAAATGTAGCACGTACGCGCACGGCCGGCCGATGGGTTTAGGCCCGTGCGAGGCGTTAGCCTTTTTCTTCTCTGTTTCGTTTAATTACGTCTACGTTTAGTCCCACATTGCCTAGGCTTTAACCCTTAAACCTCTTTTTCACCTATAAATATAGACCCATAGAGCCTCAAAAAATCATCCGATTCAGGTTAAATCAATATTTTGGTTTGACTAGATTCATTTAAGAAAAATATTTTTCTCCTCTCTGGCGCGACTTCTAGAAATTGTCTTCTCTCTCTGAAGTTGTCTTTTCTCTGCCTTATAAAGGTATATTTATTCGTTCTCTGTATTTATACGTTGGACCTAGAATTCTTTTAGCCGTAGCTATTTTTTTCTCTCTATAAAACAGCTTGGCCCTGATTTTTTAAATAGCCATAAGTTTTTACTCGTTCATCCAAATTAGATGAAACCAACGCCCACTTCTTCGTTACGATCTCCTCTATCCAGTAATCCAACTCAAACATATTATTGAAAGTTTAAAATATGAATTCAAACAGATTAGTATTTGAACTTCGTTTGATTGTAACTTGAGTTTTATAACTCCATTTGAGTTGATTCTTTTTGCAAATTAAAGCACTTGACCTAAACTTTCTGATAAGGCCAAATTCACATAATTTTGGTACTGTTAGAAATTGTTTTATGCTACAAGAGTCATTCGCTTGGTTTTGATGTTTTCTGAATCGTCTTCTTCGTTCTTTCTGATCTTTTGAGTGATTGCTTATGTGTGGTTACTATTGCTTGCTCACGATAGATTGACCGGAGTGTGACGAGTAGAACTATCAAGAGTTTTGAGTGCGAATCATCTTCATCAACATTGCAGGCAAGTTCACACTTTGATCATACCTTTCTACTACCCAGTTTTTATGCATTAGATCTATCCTCAAACATTGCATGATTAGGGTCTAATTAAATTGTGGGATGGGAAGTAGATGAGGTAGTACCTATTACCTGTTTTATTACCAAACCTTTGGGAGTTACTTCTACAATCGCTTATTATGCCATGCTATGCTAGTAGACATGGATTGGGTGAGTGAATATCCATGACATATGTGAGATTGTTAATTAATGATTTATTTAAGGTGGCAACTTAAACACACATTTGGGTGGATTGAGGCACCTGTTTTCTAGCAGGACTTGCCTGTATTTCTTCGGACCGCCACCCAGGCTCAAAGGGATCATGAGATTATTCAAACTAGAAACTTACGTGTGCAGCCACATGCTATTATGGGCTCTAGCATAGTTGACTAAGTCGTGCGAACTCTTACAGGGTAGACTAGCAGATGTAGGGGATGTAGGTTGGTACGGTCTACCCTCTACGTAAGGTGCAAGCGCTTCTGAAAGACTATGTCTCGGTCATCCGTTTCTCAAACACCATGTAGTGCGAGAAACCAAACGGAGGAGATCGAGTCATGTGGGGAAAAGTGTGCAAACCTCTACAGAGTGTACAAACTAATCATGATTAGCCGTGTCCCCGGTTATGGACATCTTGAGTATCTAGTACTTGATTTTCCTGTGAATCTCAACATGTTACTCTAATTTAATATTGTTGGGTTGTTAATGAGTACTTTTAATTGGGATTGAGAATGCTGTCAACCATTCTCAATGTTTAACAACCACCATGATAGGTAAATAATTTATTCCTTTGCAGTAGGGAAAAATTGGCTTTACGCAAAACTGTAACCATAGAGCTTTTCCACCAGCCAAATATGCATGTAGTGATAGCCTTTATTCATCATTGCTTTATGGTGTGAATTTGCCAGTACATTCAATGTACTGACCCTTTGTGGCTGCAACGTCTCATGTTGCAGGATCTTATGACGAGTAAGTGATACGTTAGGGTTACGATTTCTACACTCAACTTTGCCGTTGGTGTTGATGGGAATCCACAACCTTGTTGCTTCCGCTATTTTGGATTGAGGTAATAGTTTTTACGTTATTTTATACATGTGATTTACCTCTGTTATAAATCCTCGAGTACTATGTGTGTCAGCATACCGATCTAGGGATGACACGTAAGCACAGAGACTTGACCCATTCGGGTCGGGTCGCTACAAGATGGTATCAGAGCACATGTTGACTGTAGGACGTGACCCTAGAAACTGGCAAGCCCATAGGAAAGATTTTTCTCTACAACTTTATTTTCAAAAGGATCTTTTACCTCTCTTCTCTTCTGAGCTTATTCAAATATTCCGTTTTAGTGAGACTATACCCCTTTCCCCTTTTTGACCACTCGAAGATTCGGCTGATGAGACTACTCCAAGAAGGACTAGATATCGGACAACTAAGACCACTTCGGAATGAAGAGGATTTTACCGTGCATTACAATGACGGAAACCACAACGGTGAAGACTCCGAAGAGTAGGAGAATATGAAGAATTTCCAGATTTGGTATGACCAAGGAAGGCACTCCTTATGGAACTTGGCATACTATGGAAGCTGTCAATACCCGAGATCAAGGTGTATCGGAGAAAGACCGAAAGATGGAGCATTAGAACTCAAAGTTTTGTCAAGAAAGCTCCAAGGCAGGAGATATCAATTATGGAATGATAGCTCATGGCAATAACATGGGCATAGACACGGCTATCCATGATGCTATCGCTCGCTCATGTTATTGTCACCGTGAGGTGTTAAGCATGCACATGCATGGAAGAATTGGATGGTAGAAGGCTGATGGAGCACCTACCAGCAAGAGATCAAGTTTTAACCTTAGCTGGTGTATCACTAGGATCTGGAGTATTACATCAAGAGGTTTAGGGTGGATCTGCAGGAAGCCATATTTGACAAGGAAGCAGTTCGTGAAGAACTCAGGAACCAGAAGCTGAAAGTAGCAAAGTAGGAGGAGCTAAACCTCGAGATACCGAAGATTTGTCAAGAACTGAAGGACAGTAGGACCATGGATCATGTCAAGGGTGTTGAAACCTAGAAGTTTGGAATGCAACTCCAGAAATATTAAAGGATGTCATGAGAGACTTCGCGTCAACAGAGATGATTTGGCAAAAGAACTTGAGAAGGACAAGCCTGATCAGAAGAAGCCATCGGAGACATGACCAAGACTTGAAGAGTTTGATGACATTGAGATCTATAGACCATTAGAAGACCCAACCCCTGTTATATACTTACGTTAGATGCGACGATTGTGAGCTGTCATTTGTTTGTCATTTTTCCGACAGCCACAATAAAATCTGCCTTTTCAAAACTTTTGTTTGTACTGTGTGCATCCCTCTCGATCTCTCTTATTCCACCCCAAACCCATGGACCCAATAGAAGATGAATGGAGATGAGCTTATATTTTCTGGACCGATGAGTCAATTGGAGACGGACCAATGGATTCCGAACATGGAGGATCATATGGAGAATGACACTATAACCAGAAAGGATATAACCCAACATGCTCTTCAGTGCCTTGTAAGAGTTGCTGCTACTTGGTGGAGGATGTACCAAAACATCAATGGATGGCAAAGAGTAACCACTTGGAAGGAATTTAAGTTGACTTTGCTAAAGTCTTAGTTTGTGTCCCAAAAGTTGAAGCCTTATGGAAGTGATATGAAGAAACCTTGTGCATACAAGCTTTGTGGAGAAATAGGACACAACCATAAAGAAAACACAGACGAATACCCTCATAAGAGGAGGATTACCAAAGGAGTTAGCAGAGGATCTCAGGGAACTTCGGTTGGAGATTGTTCCCAAAGGTTTTGTTGCAGCAATGGAAGTTCAGTCTACATTACTGGGAAAGACTCGTGAAGCTCAGAAGGTCGACAAAGAGATTGCCGAGGTAAAAGAGAGGATGAGCAAAGGAAAGGTCAAAGGTTTTCGTAGGGATGAGCACGACACCTTATGGTTCAAGGATCGTGTATATGTGCACAATAATGCAAGGATCAGGAAGTAAATACTTCAAGAGGCTCATGACTCACCATAGTCGATTCGCCCTGGAAACACCAAGATGTATTTGGATTTGAAGGAGTGTTTCTGGTGGACTAGTATGAAGAAGGATATTGCGGAGTATGTAGTCGTAGTGATGTATGTCATAGAGTAAAGGCAGAGCATCAGAAGCCAGCAGAATTACTGCAGCCTATGCCGATACCTAAATGGAAGTGGGATAAGCTTGGCATGGATTTCATTACCGGATTTCCCAGAACCGAACAAGATATGATTCTATCTAGGTAGTAGTTGATTCGATTGACCAAAGTGGCTCACTTTATCCTAGTGAAAACCACCTATACAAGTGCAAAGTTGGCCAAGATATATTTTACAAGGATCGTTTGTCTGCATTGGAGTTCCGAGGACCATCGTATCAGATAGAGGAACACAGTTTACCTCAAAGTTTTGGAATCAGCTGCACCACACTTTGGGTACTAGGCTAGAGTTCAGTACAACCTTTCATCCGCAGACAGATGGATAGACCGAGAGAGTCAATCAGATTCTGGAGGACATGTTGAGATCATGTGCGCTAGATTATGGATCTAGTAGGGATGATAATCCACCTTACGTGGAGTTCTCATACAACAACAGTTACCAAGCCAGTTTGAAGATGGCCCCTTTTAAAGTTTTGTATGGAGAAGGAGCCAGACACCGTTGATGTGGGATGAAGTTGGAGACCGTCAGTTGCTTGGACAAAATGTGATGAAGGAGTCAAAAGAGAATGTTAAGTTGATTCGAAACAGACTAAAGGTAGCTCAGTCCAGGCAGAAGAGTTATGCAGACTCAAAAACGCAAGGAGGTAGTCCATGAAATTGGAGACAAAGCATGTCTTCGTGTGTCCCCTCTGCAAGGAGTTAAACGATTTGGAGTTAAGGGAAGTTAGCCCCGAGATTTGTAGAACCATACCGAGTTTGGAACGTATGGGAGAATTGGCTAACAAGTTGGAGTCACCAGAAGGACTGTCAGGAGTTCATGATGTGTTTCACGTTTCCAGTTGAAGAAGTGCCATGCAGAGATGGCCAATATTCCCCTATAAGGACGCTTGACCCTGGAAAGGATAGTGATGTTCCATGAAGTGGAGTATGGACTTCATTAGTATAAGTTTTTATCACGGAAGGTGGGATATCCCACGAGGATGAAGAGATGAATTACTATTGGATATAAAGGAGGTATGATGTTGGAAATATGGACCAATGGAAATTCCATGATGAGTCTGAGTAATCATGTCCTAGTTTGGTGCCAATAGAAGGAATGAAGACAGTACAATTGGATGGATTTAAGAATACTAGGAAGTTGGAAGTTGGAATAATGATCAGAAGCCCGAGGATAAGTTCAAGGACTACAAGTGATGAGGTGGGCCATAACCCACAGGCCCCAGGACCTGCCAAGAAGCAAGCACACTCTTGCTGAAGGAAAAAACCCCGATAGAAGCTACAACCTTACCCACCGACGATTTTATAGGAGCAACGCAAAAACCTGGGAGTTGTTAAGGAACGATAGATGTTTGTTTGGCTTGCAGAATCAATGGATTTATTCAAACTTGGTTCGTCGACAAGAGAAATTCTGCAATGCTTGTGAGGATGACCGAGTGTTAGAATGCGAGATTCGCTAAACCATATACAAGATAATGATTTGGGTGCGGGATGGATTGATCACCATACCGACTTACTCTTATTATTCGCCTTGCTATGTGGGATGGTAAATCTGAGTGACTTATCTATAGTAGAGAGACGACGATCAAAACCTTGTTTAAACCTTAGAATGGTATAAGTATTTATCCCTTGTACAAGGCAGCTGTTGCCAAACGTAGGTCATACGGTGAGGTTCAACCCAGACCCATTTCCTGCAGGAGAAACCATAAATTATTGACCACCATGAGATATCAATATTGTTTAGTATTGGCACCAGACCCGTCAGCTAAGAAGACCCAATCTCAGAATAACCTTACCAAGAGGAAAAAGGACAGAAGAATTGAGGAAAGGTTATGCCACTACCGGAAGAGCCTAGAGAAGGAATTTTCCCGAGATCTGAGAAGACCGACACAGTCATGAATAAGGATGGAGTATATGAGCTTGGATGGAACCGTAACCATGTTTCTAAGGGTGGTAGCACCCGAGACCCCGGAGACGATCGATGGATTTTGAGAAGACCCCCAAACCCTAACCTATTTCTTGCTAGCCTCTCCGAATCTCGAGGACGAGATTCATTTTAAGGGTGGTAGGTTTGTAACATCCCAAAATTCTAAATTTTGGAATGTTATATCAAATAGATAGATTTGATTGATTGTTTGATTGATTGTGTGAAATTGAGTGAATTTCGAAACTTTTTGAAAGTTAAATGAGAGGGAATAAAAGGACTTTCCCAAACTTTCATTTTTGCATTCATGATCTCCGTGAATTCAAATTCTTTTCACCACAAAACCCTAGAGTGAAGATAACATGTCTTCTTCCATTTATTTAAATGACAAGGGGTGTTGAAAATATTTGAATTTCATTTGGAAAATATTTCCAATTCTGAAACTTTATGCAACTCAATGATTTTCACGAAAGAAGATAAAATGACTTCTTCAAAACATATGAAATATGAGTTGGGAGTTTCAAAGAATTAAATTCAAAGTTCTTTTGAATTTATTTTTCAATTTGGAGTTATTTGAGTTTTATTCAAATTATTTTTCTCCAAAAATAAAATATATGGAAAATATGGTAACATGATTCCCTACATCAGAAAATTGGAGAGAAATAAATTTGAATTAATTTTGGTATTTTTAAAATGATTTTTACTGGATTTTACTAGGGCAGAAGCACTCTTTGCTTTATTTGAATTTGTGCGTATTCTATTTGACTCTAGAAAAATGTTCACCTTGTAGGAAATCTTTTTCTGAAAATTCTGATATATAATATGCCTATATAAAATTGTACTTTATTTTCTTTATCCGGTTTTCCTTCTGTTTCTATTTTTTAAAAAAAACTGTACGTGCGGCCCATATTTATTTATCGCCTACATGCGCAGTCTAGTAGCTTTTGGCGCCCCATTGTTTTTTCTCTCTCTTAAATAGGCCAGGCCCAGCCAGGCTTTTTATTTTTCTTTACTTAGGCCGATTTTTGTTTTAAAAAAATGTAGCACGTACGCGCACGGCCGGCCGATGGGTTTAGGCCCGTGCGAGGCGTTAGCCTTTTTCTTCTCTGTTTCGTTTAATTACGTCTACGTTTAGTCCCACATTGCCTAGGCTTTAACCCTTAAACCTCTTTTTCACCTATAAATATAGACCCATAGAGCCTCAAAAAATCATCCGATTCAGGTTAAATCAATATTTTTGTTTGACTAGATTCATTTAAGAAAAATATTTTTCTCCTCTCCGGCGCGACTTCTAGAAATTGTCTTCTCTCTCTGAAGTTGTCTTTTCTCTGCCTTATAAAGGTATATTTATTCGTTCTCTGTATTTATACGTTGGACCTAGAATTCTTTTAGCCGTAGCTATTTTTTTCTCTCTATAAAACAGCTTGGCCCTGATTTTTTAAATAGCCATAAGTTTTTACTCGTTCATCCAAATTAGATGAAACCAACGCCCACTTCTTCGTTACGATCTCCTCTATCCAGTAATCCAACTCAAACATATTATTGAAAGTTTAAAATATGAATTCAAACAGATTAGTATTTGAACTTCGTTTGATTGTAACTTGAGTTTTATAACTCCGTTTGAGTTGATTCTTTTTGCAAATTAAAGCTCTTGACCTAAACTTTCTGATAAGGCCAAATTCACATAATTTTGGTACTGTTAGAAATTGTTTTATCCTACAAGAGTCATTCGCTTGGTTTTGATGTTTTCTGAATCGTCTTCTTCGTTCTTCCTGATCTTTTGAGTGATTGCTTATGTGTGGTTACTATTGCTTGCTCACAATAGATTGACCGGAGTGTGACGAGTAGAACTATCAAGAGTTTCGAGTGCGAATCATCTTCATCAACATTGCAGGCAAATTCACACTTTGATCATACCTTTCTACTACCCAGTTTTTATGCATTAGATCTATCCTCAAACATTGCATGATTAGGATCTAATTAATTTGTGGGATGGGAAGTCGATGAGGTAGTACCTATTACCTGTTTTATTATCAAACCTTTGGGAGTTACTTCTACGATCGCTTATTATGCCATGCTGTGCTAGTAGACGTGGATTGGGTGATTAAATATCCATGACAGATGTGAGATTGTTAATTAATGGTTTATTTAAGGTGGCAACTTAAACACACATCTGGGTGGATTGAGGCACCTGTTTTCTAGCAGGACTTGCCTGTATTTCTTCGGACCGCCACCCAGGCTCAAAGGAATCATGAGATTATTCAAACTAGAAACTTACATGTGCAGCCACATGCTATTATGGGCTCTAGCATAGTTGACTAAGTCGTGCGAACTCTTACAGGGTAGACTAGCAGATGTAGGGGATGTAGGTTGGTACGGTCTACCCTCTACGTAAGGTGCAAGCGCTTCTGAAAGACTATGTCTCGGTCATCCATTTCTCAAACACCATGTAGTGCGAGAAACCAAACGGAGGAGATCGGGTCATGTGGGGAAAAGTGCGCAAACCTCTACAGAGTGTACAAACTAATCATGATTAGCCGTGTCCCCGGTTATGGACATCTTGAGTATCTAGTACTTGATTTTCCTGTGAATCTCAACATGTTACTCTAATTTAATATTGTTGGGTTGTTAATGAGTACTTTTAATTGGGATTGAGAATGCTGTCAACCATTCTCAATGTTTAACAACCACCATGATAGTTAAATAATTTATTCCTTTGCAGTAGGGAAAAATTGGCTTTACGCAAAATTGTAACCATAGAGATTTTCCACCAGCCAAATATACATGTAGTGATAGCCTTTATTCATCATTGCTTTATGGTGTGAATTTGCCAGTACATTCAATGTACTGACCCTTTGTGGCTGCAACGTCTCATGTTGCAGGATCTTACGACGAGTAAGTGATACGTTAGGGTTACGATTTCTACACTCAACTTTGCCGTTGGTGTTGATGGGAATCCACAACCTTGTTGCTTCCGCTATTTTGGATTGAGGTAATAGTTTTTACGTTATTTTATACATGTGATTTACCTCTGTTATAAATCCTCGAGTACTGTGTGTGTCAGCATACCGATCCAGGGATGACACGTAAGCACAGAGACTTGACCCATTCAGGTCGGGTCGCTACATGTTCTTGCTGGACCACCTTCTTCTTCTAGAGGCAGTGGAGGTGCATAAGTGAAGGGAGATCTTGGCGAGCCTTGAGAAATGCTTCGGTAAGGTGGCATAGAAGGTAGTCTCCTGCATTGACGAAATGGATCTGGTACTTGAGGGTTGGATCCTCGTCTTCTGGGGAAATCATTACTTGAGTCGGAGCTCCAAATCCGCTCTTGCCAGGCAGGTAGCGGGTGGCATGTTGTTCTTTCATTTCTGGAAGGAGGTCTCGAAGACGGAGGAGAGCTTCGTATGCCACTTGCTGAATTGCTAGGTCTCTTGTTTGCATAGGTGGTCCAATGAAGAACCACCCCTGATGTGAGGTCTTGACAGGCACAAAAACCTTGGCATAGAACTCCTTCTTAAACACATCATTTTCTAGTTCGTGCAGGGTGTATATGGGCAGCAAGGGATAGTGGCATTGTTGGAGGCAATCTCTTAGGAGTGATGGAAATCCTGTCGTAAGGAGTCTCAAGGGGGTGACGGCCATCTACAAAGGTTGAATGAGAGGGGTCAATAAGGAAAAATATATTTTGGGTTGGGTAAGCTTTAGAAAAGAAGAGAAGTTTAGATGGTCTCAAGCTAACTAACGTCCATGCTAACTAAGGCTTCCTACCATCAGGATGGCTCTGATACCAGCTCTGTGGGGACCCCGACTCATAAGTCGTGATCACCGAATGCACGTGTACAGTGATCCCAGAGATCAATGCTCACTGAACACACAGAATCTGAATAACAAGAGTCTTACCTCCATACATACCGTCTTACACAAATTATGACCATTATGGTCAAGTCTTACATAGATGAAGCCACAGGGGCTGAATACCAAATAATCTTAAGCAGCGGAAATCTTCATTGATAAGTACATGCCATCTACCTTAACCCTACAGGCATTCTGGCTGGGAAGCGTCCTAGTTCGCGTGTTCGTCACCAAAGAACTCTTCCTCGAACTCCTGCTCTTCCATGCCTGGTCAATTAAATAACCAGGGGCAAGCCAATGAGTACTTTGAATGTACTCGCAAGCAACCCATGATTTGGTTCAAAGTAACAATGCAATTGTACAACAAGTAAGCAGCCTAGCTTCAAGCTAGTTGAGATGTCCTATCAACTTATGAGATATGCATCAATGAACATGGGTAACCTTGAGAACAGGTTACAGATATCAACACAAATAGGGTTTGGATAAATGCCATTTCATTCAACATGTCAAGTCACCACCTTGACACAAATAGTTCTCTTCCATACATGCACAGAGATTGTAAAATTTCTGGACATAGTTTAAGTAGCACCTGCCAACTTTCCATGACCATGGACACGACTATTCGAATAGTTTGCCACTCTACAGAGGTTGCGCACTTTACCCACAAGATCTGGGAAGCTTTCGTGTCATCCACGATCCCGCAGTACCTCAAGTACTCGGGGGAAGCACCCGATCATTACCTTTCCCTAGACGACACTAACATAGGGTCCACTCGTTGATACACAACCCTCGTGTATAAGAAAAAGATCATGGGACTCTGCCCTTTTCACATTATTACGCATACACGAAGGGACCAACGGTGTGTCTGGTGCCCTGGGAAAACAGTCATGGCCGCATATCCAAGCACGACCCCGTCCCGAGAGTGACCTCAAGTCACCCCCGTCACTAGTAATGTGGGCACCATGCTAGTATCAGCCTAAGTAATCGGTAATGCCCCATCCCATAAAGGGGTAGAGTGGTTGCACATGTTTGGTTGGGACGGTAGTCACACATAAATCTAATCCATCATTTTACACCCACCCACCAAACGTTCTCTTTGGTACACCACTTCTTTCTCAAGTGGTGACCTTAGTTCAACATCTCCCAAGGGCATTAGGGGCACCCGATGGGGTTTTCGAAAGAATGTAACCATGAAGAGTTCATGGTACACATGCATCATTATGCATCAACTCGTCTCTTGAAAATGCAATCATGAACAAGGTAAGGTCATGAGTAGGGGTATGCATCGTGGGGTGGTTCACAACAAGTTTTACCACTGTCATATTTCATCATCATGCAATCGGAAAAAGGGTATCGATGAACAAGAGGGGTGACATGGTCAAAGGGTTGCTTGCCTTGATTGGCTTGTTCTTCGAGGTCTTCAAATCCTTCTCCTCCTTCTTCTTCAGCAACTTCGTCAAATACGGGATCTAAAGTCGCAAGAAAATAACGAGAAAATTGTCAGGACCCCGACTCGATGCCACATAGGTCTAGCATGTAACACCTCATATCACTTTGCGGCCTCACACACGGTATTCCCACGGGTGTCGCCTTACCTTTGCCCGGGACCGTTTGCGTCTTTTGGCACACGTATAAAGGCTTAAATCCAACAATCTTATAAGTCTACGGACTAGTAATACGTGATCCTGATAGAAAGAAGAGAAAGCCTAGTTTCTTAACCCCGTAGGAAAGATAAGATGACTCAGATCAGAAGGCATGAGGTATAAGGAGTAAAAAGAGCCTTACATTCCATCCCACAATCAATTCCCTTATATAACTAAAGAATTTTTAGACTCAACTTCGACCAGTTTGGCTTGGTAATCCTACAGGCAGTCAAGCTCTGATACCAACGCTGTCAGGACCCCGACTCGATGCCACATAGGTCTAGCATGTAACACCTCATATCACTTTGCGGCCTCACGCACGGTATTCCCACGGGTGTCGCCTTACCTTTGCCCGGGACCGTTTGCGTCTTTTGGCACACGTATATGATAGTGTCGCTAGCACCCATATGATAAGGAGCCCGGGCTAACATGGCTAGTCGTAAACCCAAAGTGGCACAGACTTACAGGGACAGGCATCCATGACCCAGCATCGAACGTGTCGGTCATCAGCGAGTGAATCCAGGCTGTAGCACTGGGCTAGCAAGACTCCGGTGAACCGGGCTGTAGCAGGCTAACAGGACTCGGTATTCATCGCGTGACATTTCCCCGAAGGGACAGACACAGGAACGAAGAAGGACACATGCCGGCCAGCCTAAGTGTTCCGGAGCAGTAGCAAGCTACCCTGGCTCAGTGGAAACACTAGGAGACATTTCCCGGTAAGAGAGGCTACTAAAGATAAACAACTAGATGGTCAGATCCCACACATACCAAGCATTTCAATAACATACACACAATATGCTCGATATGTGCAATACAACATGGCATCACAAAATGACTCTACGACTCAAGTAGTTTATTCAATAGGCTCCGAGGAGCGAGATATTACAAACATGGGTCTCATGACCCAACACTCAGAGCATACAAGTCAAAGCACAAGCGGAAGCTATCATGTCTGAATACAGACAACTATAAATGAAAAAGGCTGAGAAGCCTGACTATCTATCAGATCCTGCCGAGGGCACAAGATCGTAGCTGAGGTATCAAGCTAAACGTCGAAGTCCACGTGAAACTACTAGCGAGACCGAAGTCTCTCTGCAAAAACATAAAATAGGCAAACGTGAGTACAAATGTACCCAGCAAGACTTACATCAGAACTATCTACATATGCATCATTATCAACAAAGGGGTGGTGGGGTTTAACTGCAGCAAGCCAGCTTTGACTCGGTGGCTATCCTAAACTACGACTGCAATGTAACTCTTTTGAGGTGGCGCACACGAGTCCACATATTCACCATAGCATTACACCACTATGGATCCGCTCCCGTCTCCCTACGAGATCGCCATCCATAGCACTCACGCTTATCTTGCGTATTTTAGAGTATCCACTTTCACTTGTCTATGAACTGATATAAGCAACCCAGAAGTCCTTTTCCGCGGACACGGCTATTCGAATAGATCATATTAACCCTGTAGGGGTGTACTTCTTCACACACGCTCTCACCACTTACCGCCGTTTACACGACATGTACTCGGCAACCTTCAAGCGGAAGCCCAACGTGGGTGTCGGCCACGGCCTACCTAAACACTCAAGTCTCTAGTCCAGGTTTATCGCCTATTCGGGTTCCATCCATGAGGAGATCCGGCCGGAGTTTCGCTCACAGCCCCAAACGATGTGAACAGGGTTCCCGAGACACCAAACGGGCGCCCGGTACACCGTGCCACGTGCCTACCGCATCACAGCCCACCCCTACGGTCAGCGCTGCGCACGGCCTCCAGCATACTACAAACACCAGAAACTACTTGCAACTCCTGGACAGAGGACAAGGGTGATTAAGAAGCCGAGAGGGTCCATTGGTTTCGGGCCCAATGCGTGGTAGTAGCTGAATCATGGATCACAAACACAGAACTCAGTTCCTGAGGACGGCTGCAATGAGACAACCCACCATGTACTCCTACATGGCCTCTCACCGCTACCTTTACCAAAACATGTTCACACGCTTAGCTCACACATAGTAGGACATGTTCACACGCCTCTGATTCATCCCCGATGAATCAGACCTGACTCAACTCTAAGCAGTAGCAGGCATGACAAACAAGCATGAATGAGTAGGCACAACAGGGCTCAAACAACTCCTACTCATACTAGTGGGTTTCATCTATTTACTGTGGAATGACAGGTCATGCAAAGGATAAAGGGGTTCAGCTACCGCAGCAAGTAACAGATGAATCGTTGTTGTCCTAATGCAGTAAAAGAGAGCAGGAGCGAGAGAGTAGGATTGTATCAGAATGAACAAGGGGGTTTTGCTTGCCTGGCACTTCTGAAGATAACATTGAGTCTTCATCAGTGTCAACAATCACGTCATCGGTATCACATCTATCGAGAGGGGACAAATACCGGCAACACAGAAAGGAACACAATCAATGCAATGCACAGTATGATGCATGATCATGACATGGCAAAATGAATGTGTTTTGGGCTAATGCAACTAGCACCAGATTAAATGAAGTTGGTTTGAATCCAAGATTCAAATTCAAACTCCATATGTGGATATTTAAATGCCCTTTATTTGATTTGTACTAAACAGCAGCTATAAGTTGTTCTAACATGCATGAAAATGGTACAGATGGATTCCTTGAATTTTTCTGATAATTTTTCATATATAAATTATTTAATTTGGAGTTACGGTTAATTTTCTATGATTTATTGAAGTTTTAGGCATTTTCTGGAATTTCCTGAATATAATTAAATCCAGAAAATACTTTATGACATCAGCAGTGCGTCATGCTTGCATCAGCAAGTCAACAGGGCTGCCCCGGGTCAAACCTGACCAGGGGGTCCCATTAGTCAGCGTCACAGGTTAACAGGGGGGGTTTATTTTTAGTTTAATTAAGGATTAGGGCACTAGGGCCCACATGTCAGTGGCTCTGGGGTTAGATTAGGTGGTGATTAGCTTAGGCTAATCACCTGATAGCGGGGGCCCACCTGTCAGTGTCAGCAGAGGGGGTAGTTAAGATAAAATAATTAAACTAATTAACAGGGGGGGCTGGCCCCACCTGTCATCGACCCAGAGAGGGGGGGGGGTCCCGCCGTGGTCAACGTGGTCAGACCCACCGGCGGCTTGACGCCGGCGAGGCCAGACGCGGTGGTGCGCGTCGGAAACCAGCTACAGGGGCTCTTTTGGCGCGCAGGGAGCAACTACGGGGAGAGGGTGGAGTGGCGCATCCAACAGTGGTGGTGGCTGAGGCTGGGGTGGCCGGAGCTGCCGGCGGCGACCTCTTTTGCGGCTGCCGGAGCTCGGGTGTTCGCGGGACCGGCGCTGCGGTGTGCAAACAAGACGGTGGTCGCGCTAGTTTTACTCTACGGGACGCAACGAGTGCAACGGACGCAGGCGTGGGACCAAAAGGTCACCGGAGCTTCACCGGCGACGAGCCCGTGCGGCGGAGCGTCTCCGCTCCGGTAGAGGGGGCGGCTAGAGCTCGAAATCGAACTTGGGGTTAGGGGGAAACGGAGCAGGGACTCACGGGGATCGTGCAGGGAGGGTCAGCGAGCTCGGGGGCGCGCCGGAGTGGCCGAATTCGACGGAGAAGATCCTCGGCGGCCGGCGAGGGGGAAAACGTCGGGGGCGGCGTTCCGGGGCTCTTCTGGTCGCGTGAGACGACGAGGAGGACGAGGGAGGACTTGCGGAGCTCTGGGAGGCGTCGGGGAGGCGAGAGGGGGATGGTGGCCGCGGCGAACGGCGTCGGTGGCGACGGCTGTGTTCGGGTTCGGGCGAGAGAGAAAGAGCAGAGGGGCGGGGCCTCGAGGAAGAGTGAGAGGGGTCCGAGGAGGCTGCGTGGCGTCGCGGGAGGGAACCAGGGGAGGAGGAGGCAGCCAGGCAGGGAGGAGGTGGCCGGGGCGCGTGGCCGCGCGCGCCGGGCGCGTGCCCGCGTCCTTCTGGCGAGGGAAGAAGACGACAGGGGGGGTAGCGGTGGCGGGCTGGGCCAGCGGGAGGAGCTGGGCCGGGCAGGTAAGCAGGTAAGTGGCCCAGGTGGCCGTCTTCCTTTTTATTTTTGCTCTGTTTTATTTTTTTAATCATTGTTTTCTATTTGTTTCAATCTGTTTTGATTTAGTTCAAACACTAAATCATTTTTGTTTCTTCCAATAATTTTTGCAGGGACTGAAAGTAATATTCTAGAGCCCCTCACAAAATATCAGAATTATTGAAGCATTAAAATATATATATAACATATATTTGCTCCAACTCAAATACAATATATATTAGTTCAAGGATCCAAAATGACATGGAAAAATGTGCATCATCTCTGGTTACTGTTTCCAGCATTTTTCCAAAGATGATGAACATTTTTGAAAGCCACTTGGATTGACTGAAAATATTTTAGGTGAACCTGGTGAATTCTTAAAATGCTAGGGTTTGGACAATCCCCATTTCAACTTTCTGTAAAAGTAAACATGATGCATCACCAAAGGCTAGTACTAGTGCAATGCCAGAAGCTAGGGATGTGACAACTCACCCCCACTAAACAAGAATCTCGTCTCGAGATTCAAGC
>NC_057804.1:202284447-202300376 GCF_018294505.1 Triticum aestivum | reverse complement strand
GTAACTGGGAAAGAACCCAACACTAGAGAGTGAATTCACTATTTGAATAGGTCATAGCATTGCCGAGGGAACTGAGAGCAAACCCAGCTAGTGCCGATGATAACACGTAGCGCTTGTGCGTGCTCTCAAGAACTTGAGCATTTCCACAATCATCAAGATTCTACCAATATCCGTGTCAAGGATCCTGGCAACACAACTTGCTACCATGATGAATGATGATGGACGATGCAGATGCAAAGGAAGATAACACCTTCTCAGATTTCACCTTAGCGAGGCCAAGGAAATAAAATCTGGATGATCGACCGAGAGACATTTAGCACTCCGCTTCTAATGTTCTCCTTGATGTTCTAGTGTAACCCATTCATAGATATGGTTTGATATCTAGAACATCAAGTAAAAAGGTCGGGCTTCAGGAACACAAAAATCCATAGGGACAACTAGGAAGTAAACCCTACGAAATCCTTATGGGGAGGTGGCCAACTTCCTCAATCAAGATGTTATAATAACAGGTCTTCTGGCTGGGTGTGTTGGCCACGACATCCACTTTACCGGTTATCGAGGGACCAATATTATAGTTCTTGGGAAATGTTCCAAACCATCATATCTGCCTGAGATTCAGATCTGGTTGGTGTCAGGATATTCCAGACTCATCGAGTCTAGGAAGAAAAATGAAAGTTTGCAACACAAATCGACGAGATGACATTGCGGGATTCTCGGGAGATGAACTACGATAGCAAGCTCCAAAGCACGAGCTGGTTCTGCTACAAACATGTGAACACGCTGTCCCAGACAAACATGACCACGTGGTAGTCTTATAATAAAACACTACCGAGTTCAGGTGGGGAACCATCAACGAGGATATCAAAATCCTTGCATAAGGCATGCTCTTAAGAAGGAACTCCTTCTCCTTGAACAAATCAATCAGTGGCTTGGTGTGCTCGGAACACATATGGAATGAAGGTTGCAAGTCTCCAGACCACAGAATACTTCGCACGTGTGCATGACTGATTTGGAATGATTCCAAAGAAAGCAACATTGACTTTCTCGAATCCACGGCGGCAACTTGCATCAGATGCACATGAATTAAAGGAAGTCACTACCTTCATCCAAACATATGCTTCATGAGCTAGCATGAACAAATGCTTTCAAAAGTTTCCAACACTAGCTTAATGTTCAGCAAAATTATGGAGAAGATAAGGATGTTGTCAATGGGCTCAACAACAATTCATCTGAGTTTCCTTTTAAAGGAATTCCATAGTTAAGTGAACAAGTGATAGCATTGGTCAGACCTAAAAGATATAATGGTGTATGCTCGAAGGATCAACCACGAATAAGACAACATTACGAGCATCGTTGGTACTGATTTGATTTGACGATAGCCCACACTCAAATCAAAGGATTGATAAGATAATAGTCCAGCAACTGATCACAAGGACCAATCGATGAAGATATCATCTTTCTTCAACACACACTACACAAGAATATCCCTTTGGAACGAACTAAGTCAGACAAGCTTTATCTTCCAACTCTCCAAGTTGTTGTCTAGCTTAACCAACTAGCTCAGGGATATCTAACACCGATTCTTGGAGAGAAGGTGGTTCACAAGAAACCAACTTGATCACGAACTCAACATAGCGGTCAGGTGACAACCCGGTAACACCTCCAAGAAGATATTTGGAAAGTCACGAACCACCGGTATGTTACTAAGCTCGAGAACAATCTTGCTTTTGAGGGCAAGACGATATGATCAAATGAGTGAGGACTTGTCAAGATCCTAACTCATCAATCGAAGGGTGCACCGAAATAAGGACTAGGTAGCACGATCAGTCTTAGAAGGATGATTCGAAAACCAACATACTAAGAATGAAATTATTATCCTTTAACTACCAAGCAACAGAGTTGCTAGCAGTATTGATTTCACACATCACAATTCATTTGTCGGTATTCCGGTTGCATCAACACGAGGGCCGAGGAATGAACAGTGATGGCAAGAAGTATCACTGTACCAAGAGTTCATGGGATGATGTGCCATTCCTATAACAATCTCGGTATAAAATATGTAATACTCCAAGGTAGAGCAGAACCAAAAGCTGGATTGGCATTTGATCTGCGGAATACAACTACTTTGACCCAATCCTAGATATGGAAGAGGTACTGGAGTTTGTTTCTCCTAGTCATTCCGGAATAGAATGGCTTGACAGACCACAAGAGTCATAGGCATCGATAAACGAACGCACGCATACTCTTGACTATCAATTGATAGACGAGGGTCAGAATGCAACTAAAGAGAACAACTCAAAGGAACATATAACTTTCTGAGTTGTGGATGCATAGATTAGTATGTCGAACCAAGTTCAACATATTTCTTCCAGATAACCCATGCAAAAAGGTAGAACTGGCAGAGTCACGATTTATGAATGGAGAACTCCTCAAGAGTACTCTAATTGTGATCTTTTGATCCAATAAACTTCTGCCATAATGGTTCATGGTATTTGGAAGAACGATATACCACGGACCTCGAGGACTACCGCAAAGTTACTAATATCCTGAAGGAACTAGCAAACACTATCAACATGAAGTAAGTAGAGTGAATCTCGGGTTCAAAACCCAGAAACAGAATACCTATTACTAAGTAGCATCACGGGATGCTTTCGAGAATGATAGCCAGAATCATCACACTGGGAACGCAAATCATGGCTAAATTACTAGATGATCCCCTAAGACACCTAGGGTCATAGTAGTAACTCCAACATAATGTCAAGGCAATAGAATACCTCAACTCAACAATTAGTGTGATTGAGCTGGCATAAAGGAACATCGAAACCAGAGGGAAAGGATTTTGCAAATGCATCAGACTATTTAGAAACCTGGAATGACTCGGACAGCATAACGGCTGTAAATGCTCAGAAAAGATTTGAGACATTCACAAAAATGGTGGCATAACCACTCAGAAGCACAATATCAAGGTTTCGAGATCAACAATTAACATACGGAAGTAGTAGGAACTGAAACGAGGCTTAAATCCAACAATCTTATAAGTCTACGGACTAGTAATACGTGATCCTGATAGAAAGAAGAGAAAGCCTAGTTTCTTAACCCCGTAGGAAAGATAAGATGACTCAGATCAGAAGGCATGAGGTATAAGGAGTAAAAAGAGCCTTACATTCCATCCCACAATCAATTCCCTTATATAACTAAAGAATTTTTAGACTCAACTTCGACCAGTTTGGCTTGGTAATCCTACAGGCAGTCAAGCTCTGATACCAACGCTGTCAGGACCCCGACTCGATGCCACATAGGTCTAGCATGTAACACCTCATATCACTTTGCGGCCTCACGCACGGTATTCCCACGGGTGTCGCCTTACCTTTGCCCGGGACCGTTTGCGTCTTTTGGCACACGTATATGATAGTGTCGCTAGCACCCATATGATAAGGAGCCCGGGCTGACATGGCTAGTCGTAAACCCAAAGTGGCACAGACTTACAGGGACAGGCATCCATGACCCAGCATCGAACGTGTCGGTCATCAGCGAGTGAATCCAGGCTGTAGCACTGGGCTAGCAGGACTCCGGTGAACCGGGCTGTAGCAGGCTAACAGGACTCCGGTATTCATCGCATGACATTTCCCCGAAGGGACAGACACAGGAACGAAGAAGGACACATGCCGGCCAGCCTAAGTGTTCCGGAGCAGTAGCAAGCTACCCTGGCTCAGTGGAAACACTAGGAGACATTTCCCGGTAAGAGAGGCTACTAAAGATAAACAACTAGATGGTCAAATCCCACACATACCAAGCATTTCAATAACATACACACAATATGCTCGATATATGCAATACAACATGGCATCACAAAATGACTCTACGACTCAAGTAGTTTATTCAATAGGCTCCGAGGAGCGAGATATTACAAACATGGGTCTCATGACCCAACACTCAGAGCATACAAGTCAAAGCACAAGCGGAAGCTATCATGTCTGAATACAGACAACTATAAATGAAAAAGGCTGAGAAGCCTGACTATCTATCAGATCCTGCCAAGGGCACAAGATCGTAGCTGAGGTATCAAGCTAAACGTCGAAGTCCACGTGAAACTACTAGCGAGACCGAAGTCTCTCTGCAAAAACATAAAATAGGCAAACGTGAGTACAAATGTACCCAGCAAGACTTACATCAGAACTATCTACATATGCATCATTATCAACAAAGGGGTGGTGGGGTTTAACTGCAGCAAGCTAGCTTTGACTCGGTGGCTATCCTAAACTACGACTGCAATGTAACTCTTTTGAGGTGGCGCACACGAGTCCACATATTCACCATAGCATTACACCACTATGGATCCGCTCCCGTCTCCCTACGAGATCGCCATCCATAGCACTCACGCTTATCTTGCGTATTTTAGAGTATCCACTTTCACTTGTCTATGAACTGATATAAGCAACCCAGAAGTCCTTTTCCGCGGACACGGCTATTCGAATAGATCATATTAACCCTGCAGGGGTGTACTTCTTCACACACGCTCTCACCACTTACCGCCGTTTACACGACATGTACTCGGCAACCTTCAAGCGGAAGCCCAACGTGGGTGTCGGCCACGGCCTACCTAAACACTCAAGTCTCTAGTCCAGGTTTATCGCCTATTCGGGTTCCATCCATGAGGAGATCCGGCCGGAGTTTCGCTCACAGCCCCAAACGATGTGAACAGGGTTCCCGAGACACCAAACGGGCGCCCGGTACACCGTGCCACGTGCCTACCACATCACAGCCCACCCCTACGGTCAGCGCTGCGCACGGCCTCCAGCATACTACAAACACCAGAAACTACTTGCAACTCCTGGACAGAGGACAAGGGTGATTAAGAAGCCGAGAGGGTCCATT
This sequence comes from Triticum aestivum, assembly GCF_018294505.1. NCBI lineage: Eukaryota > Viridiplantae > Streptophyta > Magnoliopsida > Poales > Poaceae > Triticum > Triticum aestivum. The sequence goes on along the minus strand of NC_057804.1, from coordinate 202,295,501 downwards.
GATTTCGGGCCCAATGCGTGGTAGTAGCTGAATCATGGATCACAAACACAGAACTCAGTTCCTGAGGACGGCTGCAATGAGACAACCCACCATGTACTCCTACATGGCCTCTCACCGCTACCTTTACCAAAACGTGTTCACACGCTTAGCTCACACATAGTAGGACATGTTCACACGCCTCTGATTCATCCCCGATGAATCAGACCTGACTCAACTCTAAGCAGTAGCAGGCATGACAAACAAGCATGAATGAGTAGGCACAACAGGGCTCAAACAACTCCTACTCATACTAGTGGGTTTCATCTATTTACTGTGGAATGACAGGTCATGCAAAGGATAAAGGGGTTCAGCTACCGCAGCAAGTAACAGATGAATCGTTGTTGTCCTAATGCAGTAAAAGAGAGCAGGAGCGAGAGAGTACGATTGTATCGGAATGAACAAGGGGGTTTTGCTTGCCTGGCACTTCTGAAGATAACATTGAGTCTTCATCAGTGTCAACGATCACGTCATCGGTATCACATCTATCGAGAGGGGACAAATACCGGCAACACAGAAAGGAACACAATCAATGCAATGCACAGTATGATGCATGATCATGACATGGCAAAATGAATGTGTTTTGGGCTAATGCAACTAGCACCAGATTAAATGAAGTTGGTTTGAATCCAAGATTCAAATTCAAACTCCATATGTGGATATTTAAATGCCCTTTATTTGATTTGTACTAAACAGCAGCTATAAGTTGTTCTAACATGCATGAAAATGGTACAGATGGATTCCTTGAATTTTTCTGATAATTTTTCATATATAAATTATTTAATTTGGAGTTACGGTTAATTTTCTATGATTTATTGAAGTTTTAGGCATTTTCTGGAATTTCCTGAATATAATTAAATCCAGAAAATACTTTATGACATCAGCAGTGCGTCATGCTTGCATCAGCAAGTCAACAGGGCTGCCCCGGGTCAAACCTGACCAGGGGGTCCCATTAGTCAGCGTCACAGGTTAACAGGGGAGTTTATTTTAGTTTAATTAAGGATTAGGGCACTAGGGCCCACATGTCAGTGGCTCTGGGGTTAGATTAGGTGGTGATTAGCTTAGGCTAATCACCTGATAGCGGGGGCCCACCTGTCAGTGTCAGCAGAGGGGGTAGTTAAGATAAAATAATTAAACTAATTAACAGGGGGGGCTGGCCCCACCTGTCATCGACCCAGAGAGGGGGGGGGTCCCGCCGTGGTCAACGTGGTCAGACCCACCGGCGGCTTGACGCCGGCGAGGCCAGACGCGGTGGTGCGCGTCGGAAACCAGCTACAGGGGCTCTTTTGGCGCGCAGGGAGCAACTACGGGGAGAGGGTGGAGTGGCGCATCCAACGGTGGTGGTGGCGGAGGCTGGGGTGGCCGGAGCTGCCGGCGGCGACCTCTTTTGCGGCTGCCGGAGCTCGGGTGTTCGCGGGACCGGCGCTGTGGTGTGCAAACAAGACGGTGGTCGCGCTAGTTTTACTCTACGGGACGCAACGAGTGCAACGGACGCAGGCGTGGGACCAAAAGGTCACCGGAGCTTCACCGGCGACGAGCCCGTGCGGCGGAGCGTCTCGGCTCCGGTAGAGGGGGCGGCTAGAGCTCGAAATCGAACTTGGGGTTAGGGGGAAACGGAGCAGGGACTCACGGGGATCGTGCAGGGAGGGTCAGCGAGCTCGGGGGCGCGCCGGAGTGGCCGAATTCGACGGAGAAGATCCTCGGCGGCCGGCGAGGGGGAAAACGTCGGGGGCGGCGTTCCGGGGCTCTTCTGGTCGCGTGAGACGACGAGGAGGACGAGGGAGGACTTGCGGAGCTCTGGGAGGCGTCGGGGAGGCGAGAGGGGGATGGTGGCCGCGGCGAACGGCGTCGGTGGCGACGGCTGTGTTCGGGTTCGGGCGAGAGAGAAAGAGCAGAGGGGCGGGGGCTCGAGGAAGAGTGAGAGGGGTCCGAGGGGGCTGCGTGGCGTCGCGGGAGGGAACCAGGGGAGGAGGAGGCAGCCAGGCAGGGAGGAGGTGGCCGGGGCGCGTGGCCGCGCGCGCCGGGCGCGTGCCCGCGTCCTTCTGGCGAGGGAAGAAGACGACAGGGGGGGTAGCGGTGGCGGGCTGGGCCAGCGGGAGGAGCTGGGCCGGGCAGGTAAGCAGGTAAGTGGCCCAGGTGGCCGTCTCCCTTTTTATTTTTGCTCTGTTTTATTTTTTAATCATTGTTTTCTATTTGTTTCAATCTGTTTTGATTTAGTTCAAACACTAAATCATTTTTGTTTCTTCCAATAATTTTTGCAGGGACTGAAAGTAATATTCTAGAGCCCCTCACAAAATATCAGAATTATTGAAGCATTAAAAATATATATAACATATATTTGCTCCAACTCAAATACAATATATATTAGTTCAAGGATCCAAAATGACATGGAAAAATGTGCATCATCTCTGGTTACTGTTTCCAGCATTTTTCCAAAGATGATGAACATTTTTGAAAGCCACTTGGATTGACTGAAAATATTTTAGGTGAACCTGGTGAATTCTTAAAATGCTAGGGTTTGGACAATCCCCATTTCAACTTTCTGTAAAAGTAAACATGATGCATCACCAAAGGCTAGTACTAGTGCAATGCCAGAAGCTAGGGATGTGACAACTCACCCCCACTAAACAAGAATCTCGTCTCGAGATTCAAGCGTAGGGTAAGGTGAAAGGTAAACGCAACTAGTATAATCTTCACGATCCAGGTTGCACTTCATAGAAACGTTGATTCGATCACCCTCTTTGTCTTGTCGTCTTGCTCTGAGAAATCCTGCCAACATGACCTGGAGGGAAAGAGACTCTAGAAGGGTCGATCTTCTCGAAGATCGAACAACTCACGGAATGAGACATAGCAACATCTCTTGAGCTGGGAGACGAAGCACAGATTTGAAGAAATGGAGTGGAACAGATGACGAAGGTTCACTAGGTAGACAACGATTCCACGCTTAAGAAGGTGGTAAACGATTGCCAACGTAGCGAAGAGTTGAGTTGCCATGATACCACGACGAAACATCCTGGAGGAGGGTGGTTCGTAGATTATTATCTTAAGTGGCAAAAAGAATTACTTTTGATTCAGAGATCATTGAAACTCTTTAAACCAGCCTAAGACAATTCTCGAGCGATCGTTTGGAGGGGGTCGGTAGAATGGCATACTCGGACTTGGATGATGTGGATTACCTTGTTGAAGACAACGTAATGGATGAATTTGCTTATCACCGGAAATGGATGGGACCCATGGTAGAATGGCACATTGGCGGTGCAAGCTGGGAACAAAATGCAAATGCTGGGAATGATTCTAGTAACTGGGAAAGAACCCAACACTAGAGAGTGAATTCACTATTTGAATAGGTCATAGCATTGCCGAGGGAACTGAGAGCAAACCCAGCTAGTGCCGATGATAACACGTAGCGCTTGTGCGTGCTCTCAAGAACTTGAGCATTTCCACAATCATCAAGATTCTACCAATATCCGTGTCAAGGATCCTGGCAACACAACTTGCTACCATGATGAATGATGATGGACGATGCAGATGCAAAGGAAGATAACACCTTCTCAGATTTCACCTTAGCGAGGCCAAGGAAATAAAATCTGGATGATCGACCGAGAGACATTTAGCACTCCGCTTCTAATGTTCTCCTTGATGTTCTAGTGTAACCCATTCATAGATATGGTTTGATATCTAGAACATCAAGTAAAAAGGTCGGGCTTCAGGAACACAAAAATCCATAGGGACAACTAGGAAGTAAACCCTACGAAATCCTTATGGGGAGGTGGCCAACTTCCTCAATCAAGATGTTATAATAACAGGTCTTCCGGCTGGGTGTGTTGGCCACGACATCCACTTTACCGGTTATCGAGGGACCAATATTATAGTTCTTGGGAAATGTTCCAAACCATCATATCTGCCTGAGATTCAGATCTGGTTGGTGTCAGGATATTCCAGACTCATCGAGTCTAGGAAGAAAAATGAAAGTTTGCAACACAAATCGACGAGATGACGTTGCGGGATTCTCGGGAGATGAACTACGATAGCAAGCTCCAAAACACGAGCTGGTTCTGCTACAAACATGTGAACACGCTGTCCCAGACAAACATGACCACGTGGTAGTCTTATAATAAAACACTACCGAGTTCAGGTGGGGAACCATCAACGAGGATATCAAAATCCTTGCATAAGGCATGCTCTTAAGAAGGAACTTCTTCTCCTTGAACAAATCAATCAGTGGCTTGGTGTGCTCGGAACACATATGGAATGAAGGTTGCAAGTCTCCAGACCACAGAATACTTCGCACGTGTGCATGACTGATTTGGAATGATTCCAAAGAAAGCAACATTGACTTTCTCGAATCCACGGCGGCAACTTGCATCAGATGCACATGAATTAAAGGAAGTCACTACCTTCATCCAAACATATGCTTCATGAGCTAGCATGAACAAATGCTTTCAAAAGTTTCCAACACTAGCTTAATGTTCAGCAAAATTATGGAGAAGACAAGGATGTTGTCAATGGGCACAACAACAATTCATCTGGGTTTCCTTTTAAAAGGAATTCCATAGTTAAGTGAACAAGGGATAGCATTGGTCAGACCTAAAAGATATAATGGTGTATGCTCGAGGGATCAACCACGAGTAAGACAACATTACGAGCATCGTTGGTACTGATTTGATTTGACGATAGCCCACACTCAAATCAAAGGATTGATAAGACAATAGGTCCAGCAACTGATCACAAGGACCAATCGATGAAGATATCATCTTTCTTCAACACACACTACACAAGAATATCCCTTTGGAACGAACTAAGTCAGACAAGCTTTTATCTTCCAACTCTCCAAGTTGTTGTCTAGCTTAACCAACTAGCTCAGGGATATCTAACACCGATTCTTGGAGAGAAGGTGGTTCACAAGAAACCAACTTGATCACGAACTCAACATAGCGGTCAGGTGACAACCTGGTAACACCTCCAAGAAGATATTTGGAAAGTCACGAACCACCGGTATGTTACTAAGCTCGAGAACAATCTTGCTTTTGAGGGCAAGACGATATGATCAAATGAGTGAGGACTTGACAAGATCCTAACTCACCAATCGAAGGGTGCACCGAAATAAGGACTAGGTAGCACGATCAGTCTTAGAAGGATGATTCGAAAACCAACATACTAAGAATGAAATTATTATCCTTTAACTACCAAGCAACAGAGTTGCTAGCAGTATTGATTTCACACATCACAATTCATTTGTCGGTATTCCGGTTGCATCAACACGAGGGCCGAGGAATGAACAGTGATGGCAAGAAGTATCACTGTACCAAGAGTTCATGGGATGGTGTGCAATTCCTATAACAATCTCGATATAAAATATGTAATACTCCAAGGTAGAGCAGAACCAAAAGCTGGATTGGCATTTGATCTGCGGAATACAACTACTTTGACCCAATCCTAGATATGGAAGAGGTACTGGAGTTTGTTTCTCCTAGTCATTCCGGAATAGAATGGCTTGACAGACCACAAGAGTCATAGGCATCGATAAACGAACGCACGCATACTCTTGACTATCAATTGATAGACGAGGGTCAGAATGCAACTAAAGAGAACAACTCAAAGGAACATATAACTTTCTGAGTTGTGGATGCATAGATTAGTATGTCGAACCAAGTTCAACATATTTCTTCCAGATAACCCATGCAAAAAGGTAGAACTGGCAGAGTCACGATTTATGAATGGAGAACTCCTCAAGAGTACTCTAATTGTGATCTTTTGATCCAATAAACTTCTGCCATAATGGTTCATGGTATTTGGAAGAACGATATACCACGGACCTCGAGGACTACCGCAAAGTTACTAATATCCTGAAGGAACTAGCAAACACTATCAACATGAAGTAAGTAGAGTGAATCTCGGGTTCAAAACCCAGAAACAGAATACCTATTACTAAGTAGCATCACGGGATGCTTTCGAGAATGATAGCCAGAATCATCACACTGGGAACGCAAATCATGGCTAAATTACTAGATGATCCCCTAAGACACCTAGGGTCATAGTAGTAACTCCAACATAATGTCAAGGCAATAGAATACCTCAACTCAACAATTAGTGTGATTGAGCTGGCATAAAGGAACATCGAAACCAGAGGGAAAGGATTTTGCAAATGCATCAGACTATTTAGAAACCTGGAATGACTCGGACAGCATAACGGCTGTAAATGCTCAGAAAAGATTTGAGACATTCACAAAAATGGTGGCATAACCACTCAGAAGCACAATATCAAGGTTTCGAGATCAACAATTAACATACGGGAGTAGTAGGAACTGAACTGAGACTTAAATCCAACAATCTTATAAGTCCACTGATTAGTAACACGTGATCCTGATAGAAAGAAGAGATAGCCTAGTTCTTAATCCCCGTAGGAAAGATAAGATGACTCAGATCAGAAGGCCATGAGGTATAAGGAGTAAAAGAGCCTTACGTTCCATCCCACAATCAATTCCCTTATATAACTAAAGAATTTCTAGACTCAACTTCGACCAGTTTCGCTTGGTAATCCTACAGGCAGTCAAGCTCTGATACCAACGCTGTCAGGACCCCGACTCAATGCCACATCGATCTAGCATGTAACACCTCATATCACTTTGCGGCCTCACGCACGGTATTCCCACGGGTGTCGCCTTACCTTAGCCCGGGACCGTTTGCGCCTTTTGGCACACGTATATGACAGTGTCGCTAGCATCCATATGATAAGGAGCCCGGGCTGACATGGCTAGTCGTAAACCCAAAGTGGCACAGACTTACAGGGACAGGCATCCATGACCCAGCATCGAACGTGTCGGTCATCAGCGAGTGAAACCAGGCTGTAGCACTGGGCTAGCAGGACTCCGGTGAACCGGGCTGTAGCGGGCTAACAGGACTCCGGTATTCATCGCGTGACATTTCCCCGAAGGGACAGACACAGGAACGAAGAAGGACACATGCCGACCAGCCTAAGTGTTCCGGAGCAGTAGCAAGCTACCATGGCTCGGTGGAAACACTAGGAGACATTTCCCCGTAAGAGAGGCTACTAAAGATAAACAACTAGATGGTCAGATCCCACACATACCAAGCATTTCAATAACATACACACAATATGCTCGATATGTGCAAATACAACATGGCATCACAACATGACTCTACGACTCAAGTAATTTATTCAATAGGCTCCGAGGAGCGAGATATTACAAACAGGGGTCTCACGACCCAACACTCAGAGCATACAAATCAAAGCACAAGCGGAAGCTATCATGTCTGAGTACAGACATCTATAAATGAAAAAGGCTGAGAAGCTTGACTATCTACCAGATCCTGCCGAGGGCACAAGATCGTAGCTGAGGTAACAAGCTAAACGTCGAAGACCACGCGGAATTACTAGTGAGACTGAAGTCTCTCTGCAAAAACATAAAATAGGCAAACGTGAGTACAAATGTACCCAGCAAGACTTACATCAGAACTATCTACATATGCATCATTATCAACAAAGGGATGGTGGGGTTTAACTGCAGCAAGCCAGCTTTGACTCGGTGGCTATCCTGAACTACGACTGCAAGTAACTCTTTTGAGGTGGCGCACACGAGTCCACATATTCACCATATCAATACACCACTATGGATCCGCTCCCGTCTCCCTACGAGAACGCCATCCATAGCACTCACGCTTATCTTGCGTATTTTAAAGTATCCACTTTCACTTGTCTATGAACTGATATAAGCAACCCAGAAGTCCTTTTCCGCGGACACGGCTATTCGAATAGATCATATTAACCCTGCAGGGGTGTACTTCTTCACACACGCTCTCACCACTTACCGCCGTTTACACGACATGTACTCGGCAACCTTCAAGCGGAAGCCCAACGTGGGTGTCGGCCACGGCCTACCTAAACACTCAAGTCTCTAGTCCAGGTTTATCGCCTATTCGGGTTCCATCCATGAGGAGATCCGGCCGGAGTTTCGCTCACAGCCCCAAACGATGTGAACAGGGTTCCCGAGACACCAAACGGGCGCCCGGTACACCGTGCCACGTGCCTACCACATCACAGCCCACCCCTACGGTCAGCGCTGCGCACGGCCTCCAGCATACTACAAACACCAGAAACTACTTGCAACTCCTGGACAGAGGACAAGGGTGATTAAGAAGCCGAGAGGGTCCATTGATTTCGGGCCCAATGCGTGGTAGTAGCTGAATCATGGATCACAAACACAGAACTCAGTTCCTGAGGACGGCTGCAATGAGACAACCCACCATGTACTCCTACATGGCCTCTCACCGCTACCTTTACCAAAACGTGTTCACACGCTTAGCTCACACATAGTAGGACATGTTCACACGCCTCTGATTCATCCCCGATGAATCAGACCTGACTCAACTCTAAGCAGTAGCAGGCATGACAAACAAGCATGAATGAGTAGGCACAACAGGGCTCAAACAACTCCTACTCATACTAGTGGGTTTCATCTATTTACTGTGGAATGACAGGTCATGCAAAGGATAAAGGGGTTCAGCTACCGCAGCAAGTAACAGATGAATCGTTGTTGTCCTAATGCAGTAAAAGAGAGCAGGAGCGAGAGAGTACGATTGTATCGGAATGAACAAGGGGGTTTTGCTTGCCTGGCACTTCTGAAGATAACATTGAGTCTTCATCAGTGTCAACGATCACGTCATCGGTATCACATCTATCGAGAGGGGACAAATACCGGCAACACAGAAAGGAACACAATCAATGCAATGCACAGTATGATGCATGATCATGACATGGCAAAATGAATGTGTTTTGGGCTAATGCAACTAGCACCAGATTAAATGAAGTTGGTTTGAATCCAAGATTCAAATTCAAACTCCATATGTGGATATTTAAATGCCCTTTATTTGATTTGTACTAAACAGCAGCTATAAGTTGTTCTAACATGCATGAAAATGGTACAGATGGATTCCTTGAATTTTTCTGATAATTTTTCATATATAAATTATTTAATTTGGAGTTACGGTTAATTTTCTATGATTTATTGAAGTTTTAGGCATTTTCTGGAATTTCCTGAATATAATTAAATCCAGAAAATACTTTATGACATCAGCAGTGCGTCATGCTTGCATCAGCAAGTCAACAGGGCTGCCCCGGGTCAAACCTGACCAGGGGGTCCCATTAGTCAGCGTCACAGGTTAACAGGGGGGGTTTATTTTTAGTTTAATTAAGGATTAGGGCACTAGGGCCCACATGTCAGTGGCTCTGGGGTTAGATTAGGTGGTGATTAGCTTAGGCTAATCACCTGATAGCGGGGGCCCACCTGTCAGTGTCAGCAGAGGGGGTAGTTAAGATAAAATAATTAAACTAATTAACAGGGGGGGCTGGCCCCACCTGTCATCGACCCAGAGAGGGGGGGGTCCCGCCGTGGTCAACGTGGTCAGACCCACCGGCGGCTTGACGCCGGCGAGGCCAGACACGGTGGTGCGCGTCGGAAACCAGCTACAGGGGCTCTTTTGGCGCGCAGGGAGCAACTACGGGGAGAGGGTGGAGTGGCGCATCCAACGGTGGTGGTGGCTGAGGCTGGGGTGGCCGGAGCTGCCGGCGGCGACCTCTTTTGCGGCTGCCGGAGCTCGGGTGTTCGCGGGTGTCAGGACCCCGACTCGATGTCACATCGATCTAGCTGGTAACACCTCATATCACTTTGCGGCCTCACGCACGGTATCCCCACGGGTGTCGTCTTACCTTTTCTCGGGACCGTTTGCGCCTTTTGGCTCACGTATATGATAGTGTCGCTAGCATCCATATGATAAAGAGCCCGGGCTGACATGACTAGTCGTAAACCCAAAGTGGCACAGACTTACAGGGACAGGCATCCATGACCCAGCTTCGAACGTGTCAGTCATCAGCAAGTGGGTCCGGGCTGTAGCACTGGGCTAGCAGGACTCCGGTAAACCGGGCTGTAGCGGGCTAACAGGACTCCGGTACTCAAAGCGTGACATTTCCCCGAAGGGACAGACACATGAACGAAGAAGGACACATGCCGGCCAGCCTAAGTGTTCCAGAGCAGTAGCAAGCTACCATGGCTCAGCGGTAACACTAGGAGACATTTCCCGGTAAGAGAGGCTACTAAAGATAAACAACTAGATAGTCAGATCCCACACATACCAAGCATTTCAATCATACACACAATATGCTCGATATGTGTAAATACAACGAAGCATCACAACATGACTCTATGACACAAGTACTTTATTTAAGGCTCAGGGAGCCATACATAATATACACACAAAGTTACGGGTCTCACGACCCAACATACAAGTTATACAATCATACAAGCCAACAGCGGAAGTAACTTGTCTGAGCACAGACAACTAGTAAAATAAAAGAGGCTTGGAAAGCCTGGCTATACTATGTGGTCCTTCACAAGCTCAGGGTCACCACCTGGGTCTTTAGCCTACTCGTTGATGTCAACGTCTACATAGAACCCATCAGAAGGGGTTGCAGCGTCTTCTGTAAAAATGTAGATTATAGCAACATGAGTACAAAGTTACTCAGCAAGACTTACATCAGATCCTACATACATGCACAGTATCAAGAAGGGTTGGTGGAGTTATTGCAGCAAGCCAGCTTTGACTCTTGGCTAGACTATCCTACGATACTCCAATTTGAAATAGTTTTGCGCACACGAGTCCACTACTCACCACTTCAATACACTACCGAGGATCCACCTCCGTCTTCCTACGGAAGAGCCATCCTCGGCACTCACACTTATCTTGAGGCTTTTAGTAGTTTCCATTTACTTGTCTATGAACTGTATAGGCAACCAAGTAGTCCTTTACCGCGGACGCGGCTATTCGAATAGATCATGTTAACCCTGCAGGGGTGTACTTCCTCATACATGTTTCCACCACTTAGCGTCTGCACACGACATGTGCTCGGCAGACTTCAAGCGAAAGCCGACGTGGGTGTAGACCACGACCTACCTAAACACTTAAGCCTCTAGTCCAGGTTTATCGCCTATTCAGGTTCCATC
>NC_057804.1:202121246-202284434 GCF_018294505.1 Triticum aestivum | reverse complement strand
AAAAATGTGCACCACTTTTGTCAGAGGTTCTGAACCAAGGCTAAAATGATGGACATTTTAGAAGGGCATTTCAGGTTCATTGAAAAATTATTTTAGTAACCCTAGTTGGTTTCAGAGGGGACTGGGGGTTCTGTCATCCCCATTTCAAGTTTCTGATGAAAGAGTAAACATGATGCAACACTCTAATGCATGACTAGCTAGGGTGTGACAACTCACCCCCACTCAAAAGAATCTCGTCCCGAGATTTGGGTTCCTCCGAGAAGAAGGCGGGATATTCAAGTCGAAGACGATCCTCCCTTTCCCAAGTTGCTTCATCCTCAGAATGGTGCGACCATTGAACCTTGAGAAACTTGATATTATGACGTCGCGTGGTACGTTCGGCTTGATCGAGGATACGGATGGGGTACTCTCGATATGTAAGATTATCTTGGAGATCAAGCGTTTCGTGGTCCACTTCACGGATAGGATCCGAGAAGCAATGCCTGAGTTGAGAAACGTGGAAGACATCGTGAACTCTGGAGAGGTGCGGAGGTAGTTCCAACTGGTAGGCAACTTCTCCTCGTTTGGCAAGAATGCGAAAAGGTCCAATGTAACGAGGAGCCAATTTGCCTTTGATACCGAAACGATGGGTTCCCTTCAGAGGGGTGACCCGAAGGTAAGCCTTCTCGTCAACCTCGAAAGTCATAGCCTTATGTTTTCGGTCATATTGACTCTTTTGACGGGATTGGGCTGTTTTCAACTTTTCACGAACGATACGAACTTGTTCTTCTGCTTCCTGAATCATATCCGGGCCAAAGAATTGTCTTTCCCCGGTCTCTGACCAGTTAAGGGGTGTTCGACATCGTCGTCCATAGAGAACTTCAAAAGGGGCTTTACCCAAGCTAGATTGATAGCTGTTGTTGTAAGCGAATTTGGCAAATGGAAGACACTTCTCCCAGTCCATTCTGAACGAGATAACAGAGGCTCGAAGCATGTCTTCCAGAATCTGATTGACGCATTCCACTTGACCACTTGACTGAGGGTGGAAAGCGGTGCTAAAGGAGAGACGGGTTCCCATAGCATTTTGGAAACTTTCCCAAAATCGAGAGGTGAAAAGACTTCCTCGATCCGAATTGATTTCCAAAGGAACACCATGGAGGGACACTATTCGGGAGATGTATAAGTCTGCCAGCTGGCTAGCGGTTATACTCTCACGAACAGGTAAGAAATGAGCTACTTTGGAAAGACGATCGACCACGACGAAAATAGCATTATTCCCTCTTTTGGTCCTGGGAAAACCGGTAATGAAATCCATACCAATTTTATCCCATTTCCATTCAGGAATAGCTAAGGGTTGAAGGGTGCCAGCAGGCCGTTGATGCTCTGCTTTTACACGACGACAGACGTCGCAATTAGCAATATACTGAGCGATTTCTCTCTTCATCCTAGTCCACCAGAACCTCTGGCGTAGGTCCTGATACATTTTAGTACTACCGGGATGAATGGTGAGAGGAGATTCATGGGCCTCCTTAAGGATCAACTGCCGCAGATGCTGGTTCTTGGGAACCACTAGACGATTCTCAAAGTACACAACACCATGATCATTTGTGGAGAAACAACTAGCACCTCCGCTAGCAATGTTCTCTTTGATTTTAGATATTCCCTTATCTCGCTTTTGGGCAGCGATGATTTGATCCGTAAGAGTAGGTTTTGCTACCAAGGTGGAAAGATAACCTTGAGGAACAATGTGAAGGTTAAGCTTCCGAAATTCCTCATGGAGAAGCGGTTGACTTTGTTGTAACATCAGGTTGTTACAATAAGATTTACGACTTAGCGCATCAGCCATGACGTTGGCTTTCCCTGGGGTGTAGGTTATTCCTAAGTCGAAGTCTGTGATCAATTCAACCCAACGTCTCTGCCTGAGATTCAAATCCGGTTGGGTGAAGATGTACTTCAGGCTTTGGTGATCAGTGAATATTTCGCAACGATTACCGAGGAGGTAATGTCGCCAGGTCTTAAGTGCATAGACTACGGCGGCAAGTTCTAGATCATGAGTGGGATAATTCTCCTCATGTGGGTGCAATTGCCGTGAAGCGTAAGCAATTACGTGTCGATCTTGCATGAGAATGCAACCTAGTCCTTGTCGCGAGGCGTCGCAGTAGATAACAAAGTCCTTGGAGAAGTCTGGCGGTACCAGTACGGGAGCAGAAGTCAGGCGTCTTTTCAGTTCCTGAAAATTGTGCTCACATTGTGGAGTCCATTCGAACTTCTTATCTTTCTTGAGGAGTTCGGTTAGGGGTTTAGCAACTTTGGAGAAGTTCTCGACAAAGCGACGGCAATAGCTCGCTAAGCCTAGAAAACTCCGAACTTGCTTGACCGATTCGGGTGGAGTCCAATCAAGGACGGCTTGAACCCGCTCAGGGTTAACAGCAATACCTTTACCAGATATTACATGGCCCAGATAGGTCACTTCTGGCAACCAGAATTCACATTTTGAAAATTTGGCATAAAGGCGATGCTCACGAAGTTTCTGCAACACTAGTCCTAGATGTTCGGCATGTTCTTCCTCGTTCTTGGAGTAGATGAGTATATCATCGAGATAAACTACAACGAATTTATCCAAATACTCCATGAAGATTGAGTTCATTAACCGAGAAAAGGTGGCTGGAGCGTTGGTTAAACCGAAGGACATGACGGTGTACTCGTATTGGCCATAACGAGTAACAAAGGCCGTTTTAGGAATGTCCCCGTTTCTGATTTTGATTTGATGGTATCCCAACCTCAAATCCATCTTGGAAAAGACTGAGGATCCAGCGAGCTGATCATACAGGTCGTTGATCCTGGGAAGTGGATATTTGTTCTTGATTGTGACCAAGTTGACAGGTCGGTAATCTACAACCATCCGGTCCGTACCATCTTTCTTCTTGACGAATAGGACGGGGCAAGCCCACGGAGATGAGCTAGGTCGGATGAAACCCTTTTTCAAGGATTCATCGAGTTGTTTCTTAAGCTCAGCTAGTTCTAGAGGTGCCATTTTATAAGGTCTTCTAGCAATCGGAACGGTTCCTGGAATGAGGTCTATTACAAACTCAACATCCCTGTCAGGTGGAACACCTGGCAATTCCTCTGGAAAGACATCCGGGAAGTCACGGACTACCGGGACGACCTCAAGGTCTGGCAAAGGGTTGGCGTTAAGAGAATATAATTGTCGCTTGGCTATTCGGGTCAAGACATTGACTATCTTCCCCGAAGGATGGGTGAGTTGAACAGTCCTAGAGAAGCAATCAATTTGGGCATGATGGGCTGACATCCAGTCCATACCCAGAATGATATTAATATCTGAAGATTTAAGGGCTATCAAAGACGCAAGGAAAACAAGTCTGTCGACTTGGATCTCATTTCCATAACTTACCCTAGAGGTCTGCCATCTAGACCCAGGGGTAGAGATTTCCATAGTGGATGGCAAGTCACAGAATGCAACGTTATGCAAACGAGCATAATTTTCAGATATAAAAGAATGAGAGGCTCCTGTATCGAAAAGAACAGATGCCGGGTGGCAATTAACAAGAAGCGTACCGAGAACGACGTTGGGATCCTCTTGAGCTTCTTCGGCAGAGACACAGTTGACATGGCCACGTGAAGCGGTGACCGGTTTAGCATGAAACACTTTTCCTGTCGGCTTGCCACGGCCAACAGCTTTAGCAGATTGATTGGGGTTGGTCTGGGGACACTCACGCATATAATGACCAGATTCCCCACACTTGAAACAAGTCACGGAACTGGTACGTGGAGGAGCATTATTGGTTGGACCCCCATAGGGCTTGGCTGGAGCAGACTGTTGAGCGGAGCGAGGCGCCTGGAAAGATGGCCTCGGTGTGAACCTGGGTGGCAGGGCGGTGTTGGGTACCCACACGCGGCGCTTCTGAGGACCAGCACCAGATGAGGAACCCGTGTCACGTCCATGCTTGCGTGTTGCGTCATAGTCAGTCTGACCAGTTTCAGCACTGATGGCTTTGTTGACGAGTTTCGAAAAAGATGTGCACTCATGCAGACGAAGGTCGCGGCGAAGCTCAGGACTAAGGCCCTTGCGGAACCTTGCTTGCTTCTTGGCGTCAGTAGAAACTTCCTCGGTTGCATATCGTGCAAGATTACCAAACTCTCTGCTATAGACATCCACAGAAAGTCGGCCTTGGGTGAAATTGCAAAATTCTTCACGCTTGCGGTCCATGAGACCCTCCGGAATGTGATGTTCACGGAAAGCCTCACTGAACTCAGCCCAAGTAGTGACATGGCCCGCTGGGCGCATAGCTCCATAATTCTCCCACCATAGACTGGCGGGGCCTTCAAGATGATATGCAGCAAAGGTGACCTTGTCAGCCTCAGCTACCAGCGCGGAACGCAGCTTGTGAGAGATACTGCGAAGCCAGTCATCAGCGTCGAGAGGCTCGACGGAGTGGTGGAACGTGGGTGGATGCAATTTGATAAAATCACTGAGTGACACCACGTTAGCCCTCTGATGGTGTGCTGTATTCTGTTCAATACGCTCTAACAAACGGTTTGTCTCCCGCTTGTTTCTCTCAGCTTCCATCATCACCTCGGCTAGTGAAGGAGGATGAGGCAGATTCTCATTCCTGGCTTCACTGCCTTCGGCCTGCTCTTGGGAGGCAGGGTTGGCGCGCGTGTTGACCATCCTAGGTAAACAAGACAATGATTTAGTCAGAATGATAAAATTCCGACATAGGATATAGAATGTAAGGAATAACTCGAAATGCAAGATGATCATCCGTATGACATGGTAGATACAGAAACTGCTTCTTTATTCCATCGTCATACACACCATACAGGTTTAGTACAAGACCAAGCAAGGTACTAAAACGGTGAAAAGAGGATTACATCTCATCGGAGGCATCTCAAGCTCCTATACATTATTTTTCTACATCTCCGGAAAGAGTACAAACTAGGTCATATCCCACGAGTCACGCGGGATGATAGACGACACAGCTAGTGCGAACTAGTGATACTACTACTAACTCAGACCGATCCGTAGTAGTCCTCGTAGAAGTCACCTCCATAGCCTGGAAGTTCAACATGATCATCCGGAAACAGACGGTCTCGCGGAGCTTGTGGACCATAGGGACTAGGATGAGGTCTTGGACCAGCAAACGGTGGCCTGCGGGGACCGCGAGGTGGGGTGATGCCTCCTACATCACGCCAAACCATCACGTCCGGCAGAGCAGATCTCACAGGATAGAGATCGCGCATATCTGAATATCCAGCTTGCACCGCCGGTGCGAACCGAGTCAAAGTGGCCCAGTGGTCAGCACGGGTATTGAAGAGCTCTAACCTCAAGGCCCGATTTTCACGGTCCTTATCCTCGAGCATCTCAGCAGTGGTGCGAGTCCGTGAATCCTCCTGAGTGGAGTCAGCATAGATAGCCTGGAAATATCCTTGTGCTCCCGGAAGAGATCCTGGCATATACCGGAAATCAGAGTCCCGAAATAACCCAGATCTGACTCGCATAATGGTCATCATAGAGTAGGCGGCATCCTGCACAGCCATCTCGATAGTAACCCCGAGTCCATAGGAGCAATGAAGAGGCTCAGTGGATCCAGGATAAGATGGAAATATCCTGACAGTGCAGAGATACTGGCTTTGATTAAAGTCTCGGAATTGCTCTTCGACCGTGTACTCAGGATACCAGCGGTATCCAGCCTCAGTCATTACCCTGACCAACTTAGCAGTATGGCCGGGTACATCTAGGCATCGAGTCAGGCGAACCACTTGATTGAGGTCGCGAGTGGCCATCTGAAAGCATAATTATAATGCAAAGGCATTAGAATTTCTAGCAAAATTTCGGCAGCATAACAGCTGTAAATGCTCAAAAAGGATATTGAGACATTTGACAAAGGATTTCGTACACACCCAACATCATCATATCAAAGTTCTGGAACCATTCTAACAACATAATGTGGTAGTAGAACTGAACTAGGCTTGTAACCATCAAACTTATAAGGTACTACTGATTAGTAACACGTGATCCTGATAGAGAGAACAGATCCTAATTCCTTAACCCCCGGTGGAAGAATGGACTGACTCAAATCAGAATGTCATAAGGTATAAGGAGTAAAAAGAGCCTTACATTCCAACCCACAAACAATTCCCCTACATATAACTAAAGAATTTCTAGACTCAACATCGACCAGTTTGGCTTGGAGAACCTACAGGCAGTCCGGCTCTGATGCCAACGCTGTCAGGACCCCGACTCGATGTCACATCGATCTAGCTGGTAACACCTCATATCACTTTGCGGCCTCACGCACGGTATCCCCACGGGTGTCGTCTTACCTTTTCCCGGGACCGTTTGCACCTTTTGGCTCACGTATATGATAGTGTCGCTAGCATCCATATGATAAAGAGCCCGGGCTGACATGACTAGTCGTAAACCCAAAGTGGCACAGACTTACAGGGACAGGCATCCATGACCCAGCTTCGAACGTGTCGGTCATCAGCAAGTGGGTCCGGGCTGTAGCACTGGGCTAGCAGGACTTCGGTAAACCGGGCTGTAGCGGGCTAACAGGACTCCGGTACTCAAAGCGTGACATTTCCCCGAAGGGACAGACACAGGAACGAAGAAGGACACATGCCGGCCAGCCTAAGTGTTCCAGAGCAGTAGCAAGCTACCATGGCTCAGCGGTAACACTAGGAGACATTTCCTGGTAAGAGAGGCTACTAAAGATAAACAACTAGATAGTCAGATCCCACACATACCAAGCATTTCAATCATACACACAATATGCTCGATATGTGTAAATACAACGAAGCATCACAACATGACTCTATGACACAAGTACTTTATTTAAGGCTCAGGGAGCCATACATAATATACACACAAAGTTACGGGTCTCACGACCCAACATACAAGTTATACAATCATACAAGCCAACAGCGGAAGTAACTTGTCTGAGTACAGACAACTAGTAAAATAAAAGAGGCTTGGAAAGCCTGGCTATACTATGTGGTCATTCACAAGCTCAGGGTCACCACCCGGGTCTTTAGCCTACTCGTTGATGTCAACGTCTACATAGAACCCATCAGAAGGGGTTGCAGCGTCTTCTGTAAAAATGTAGATTATAGCAACATGAGTACAAAGGTACTCAGCAAGACTTACATCAGATCCTACATACATGCACAGTATCAAGAAGGGTTGGTGGAGTTATTGCAGCAAGCCAGCTTTGACTCTTGGCTAGACTATCCTACGATACTCCAATTTGAAATAGTTTTGCGCACACGAGTCCACTACTCACCACTTCAATACACTACCGAGGATCCACCTCCGTCTTCCTACGGAAGAGCCATCCTCGGCACTCACACTTATCTTGAGGCTTTTAGTAGTTTCCATTTAATTGTCTATGAACTGTATAGGCAACCAAGTAGTCCTTTACCGCGGACGCGGCTATTCGAATAGATCATGTTAACCCTGCAGGGGTGTACTTCCTCATACATGTTTCCACCACTTAGCGTCTGCACACGACATGTGCTCGGCAGACTTCAAGCGAAAGCTGACGTGGGTGTAGACCACGACCTACCTAAACACTTAAGCCTCTAGTCCAGGTTTATCGCCTATTCAGGTTCCATCCGCAGGGAGTCCGGCCGAGGTTTCCCATACGGCCCCGAACGATGTGAACAGGGTTCCCGAGATACCTAACGGGTATTCGGTACACCCGGCCACGTACCTACCGCATCACAGCCCACCCCTACGGTCAGCGCTGTCCACGGCCTCTAGTAGGCTACAAACACCAGAAACTACTTGCAACTCCTGGACAGAGAGCTAGGGTGAATAAGAAGTCGAGCGGGGTCATATTTCAGGGCCCAATGCATGGTAGTAGCTGTATCTTAAATCACACATACAGATCTCAGTGCTTAAGGTCGGCTTCAATGAAACAACCCACCATGTACTCCTACATGGCCTCTCATCGATACCTTTACCAAATCGTGTTCACCACACCACTCTTATTACCGACATAATCATTTCACTCTAGCCCATCACCCAGATGAACCAGACCTGACACAACTCTAAGCATAGCAGGCATAGCAAGGTAGGAACAACACATACATATGGCTCAATCAACTCCTACACATGCTAGTGGGTTTCATCTAGTTACTGTGGCAATGACAGGTCATGCAGAGGAAATGGGTTCAACTACCGTAGCACACAGCAGTTTGAATCGCGTTGTCTTAATGCAGTAAAAGAGAGCAGGAGCGAGAACATGGGATTGTATCGATATGATCAAATGGTTGGTTGCTTGCCTGATGATTCGTTGCACGGATACGATTCTTCGTTAGGGTAATCACGATACTCCTCGGGGACAGATCCTGTCGCAAAGGATAACGATACACAGGCATCACCAAACAATGTGCAACAATATGATGCATGCATGAAACATGGCAATATGAGTGTGTTGGGCTAATGCAACTAAAGCCAGTAGGGTTTGAGCAAATTTGAATCAAAGATTCAAATTCCAAATTCAAATATGGCCTTTTAAAGTGCCTTTTCTTGTTCTGATTAAAACATCAATTTAACTTGTTTGATCATGCATGAAAATAGTACAGATGGATAGATTGGATTTTTCTGATCATTTTTCATATATAATTTGTCCAATTTGGAGTTACAGAATAAAAGTTATGAATTTTTGAAGTTTAAATAATATTCTGGAATTTCCTGATTTAATTTAAATCCAGAAATATCATTTACTGCGTCAGCCTGACATCACAGTGACATCAGCAGGTCAACAGGGCTGGCTCGGGTCAAACCTGACGTGTGGGGTCCACACGTCAGTGTCACAGGGGCTAATCCCGCGTTGACCCCGGGCTGGTTAGCTTTGACTAAGCCCTGGGGCCCACTTGTCAGCGTCAGTAGGTGGTGGATTAGTGGTTAATCAACTAGGCCACGTCAGCTCGCCGGAGTTCTGGCCGGCGGCGACCAACAGTGCGGCGGCGATAGTGGTTTTGGTCGTTTCGGCCACCAAATGGAACGCGGCGACCACCGGAGTGAAGCTGAGGACGACCCGCGGCTCTTGGCGGAGTCAGTTGGGGTCGGGGTGGCCGGAGTTGACGGCGGTGAGCTCGGCTGCGGCCGCCGGGGTTCGGTCGTGCACGGGAGTGGTGCTGGAGCTCGAAGTCGAGCAAAGTGAGGCGCTAGGGATGCTCTACTGGGTTCTTGCGAACGTGTTGGACTCGCCGGGGTGACCAAATGGTCACCGGAGCTGCGTCGACGGCGAGCTCGGCGACGGCGGAGGTTCGGCCGTGGTGGGGATGCAGCTACGGTGAGGGAACGAGGGGAAGGAGAGGGGGAAACGACTCGGGGGCTCACCGCGGTTGCAGTGGGCGTCGAAGCGGGCTCGGGGACGCGCTGGAGACGGCGAATTCGTCGGCGACGGTGGTCGGAGCCCGAAGAGGGGAACAGCGACGTGGCGACGATGCAGGGCTTCCGGGGACTCGTGGAGCGGTGGGGAGGAAGAGGGAGTTGTGGCGGAGCTTCTGAGCTACTCGGGGGAGCGAGGGGTGGCCGGAGTCAGTGGCTACGGCGAACGGCGGCGACGGTGATGCTTCGGCCGAGAGCGAGAGAGAGCGAGGGAGAAACGGGGGAGAGTGAGCGAGAGCAGGGGGGATCGGGACGGGCTGCGGACGTCGTCCACGCGGCCAGGAGGGCGTCGGCAAGCAGGAGGTGGCCGCGCGGCCGCGCGCGCGCGAGCACGCAGCAGCTTCGGGGCGTGGGGAGGAAGACGACGGGGAGCTACAGTGTTGGGCTGGGTCGGCTGCTAGCTGGGCCGGCCAGCTGGCTGGGCCGCACAGGTAAGTCTTTCCCCTTTCTTTTCTGTTTTCTGTTTTATTTAATATATCTGCAACTTTGTTGAATTAAATAAAATACCTAGGCAACTCCAAAATTCACCAAACTACTCCTGGTCCATAGTTGGATTATTTCCAACATGAAACATTTTAGTTTGGAGATATTTGAGCATTTAAATATTTTATATTATTTTAAATGCCCAAATTCAAATATCTATGATTTAATTCAAAGACCCTAGGATGGCCTAGAAAAATGTGCACCACTTTTGTCAGAGGTTCTGAACCAAGGCTAAAATGATGGACATTTTAGAAGGGCATTTCAGGTTCATTGAAAAATTATTTTAGTAACCCTAGTTGGTTTCAGAGGGGAATGGGGGTTCTATCATCCCCATTTCAAGTTTCTGATGAAAGAGTAAACATGATGCAACACTCTAATGCATGACTAGCTAGGGTGTGACAGCGGGACCGGCGCTGCGGTGTGCAAACAAGACGGTGGTCGCGCTAGTTTTACTCTACGGGACGCAACGAGTGCAACGGACGCAGGCGTGGGACCAAAAGGTCACCGGAGCTTCACCGGCGACGAGCCCGTGCGGCGGAGCGTCTCGGCTCCGGTAGAGGGGGCGGCTAGAGCTCGAAATCGAACTTGGGGTTAGGGGGAAACGGAGCAGGGACTCACGGGGATCGTGCAGGGAGGGTCAGCGAGCTCGGGGGCGCGCCGGAGTGGCCGAATTCGACGGAGAAGATCCTCGGCGGCCGGCGAGGGGGAAAACGTCGGGGGCGGCGTTCCGGGGCTCTTCTGGTCGCGTGAGACGACGAGGAGGACGAGGGAGGACTTGCGGAGCTCTGGGAGGCGTCGGGGAGGCGAGAGGGGGATGGTGGCCGCGGCGAACGGCGTCAGTGGCGACGGCTGTGTTCGGGTTCGGGCGAGAGAGAAAGAGCAGAGGGGCGGGGC
The DNA here is from genome assembly GCF_018294505.1 of Triticum aestivum. NCBI lineage: Eukaryota > Viridiplantae > Streptophyta > Magnoliopsida > Poales > Poaceae > Triticum > Triticum aestivum. The sequence goes on along the minus strand of NC_057804.1, from coordinate 202,273,657 downwards.
CTCGAGGAAGAGTGAGAGGGGTCCGAGGGGGCTGCGTGGCGTCGCGGGAGGGAACCAGGGGAGGAGGAGGCAGCCAGGCAGGGAGGAGGTGGCCGGGGCGCGTGGCCGCGCGCGCCGGGCGCGTGCCCGCGTCCTTCTGGCGAGGGAAGAAGACGACAGGGGGGGTAGCGGTGGCGGGCTGGGCCAGCGGGAGGAGCTGGGCCGGGCAGGTAAGCAGGTAAGTGGCCCAGGTGGTTGTCTCCCTTTTTATTTTTGCTCTGTTTTATTTTTTTAATCATTGTTTTCTATTTGTTTCAATCTGTTTTGATTTAGTTCAAACACTAAATCATTTTTCTTTCTTCCAATAATCTTTGCAGGGACTGAAAGTAATATTCTAGAGCCCCTCAAAAAATATCAGAATTATTGAAGCATTAAAATATATATATAACATATATTTGCTCCAACTCAAATACAATATATATTAGTTCAAGGATCCAAAATGACATGGAAAAATGTGCATCATCTCTGGTTACTGTTTCCAGCATTTTTCCAAAGATGATGAACATTTTTGAAAGCCACTTGGATTTACTGAAAATATTTTAGGTGAACCTGGTGAATTCTTAAAATGCTAGGGTTTGGACAATCCCCATTTCAACTTTCTGTAAAAGTAAACATGATGCATCACCAAAGGCTAGTACTAGTGCAATGCCAGAAGCTAGGGATGTGACAAAAATAAGGCAATAGTAAAACAGAAAAACTAAAGTGCTAAGAAAAATGTCAACTCATTTTTTGTTAAATACTAGGGTGAACACTAAGAAGGGGAAAATTCCTAGTTCTGGATTTGGAGTAGCAGAATAGGAGAAATGGATTTACAAAGGTATATTTAAATGCTTAAAATCACATCTAAATATTTATAGTGAAGAAAAGGTTGTTGGATTTGAATGAAAGTTGCACAATTAAATAGGTGGGATTTCTACAAGAATTTAGGAACTGGAATTATTTCATTTGGATTAATATTTAGTCTAGAGATGTTTTTGCAAGTCTGGCAGAAAAGAAAAAAGGGGGAGGGGCACTATGGCTGCTGGGCCAGAACAGCCGCAGGGCAGCGGCCCGGCCAGCGACGCGGCCCAGCAGAGCCGACGCGCACGCGCGCCAGATTTTTAAACCTGACGGGCGGGCCCCAGCTGCTAGTGGGAGAGAGAGGGGGCGAGAGACAGGTGAGGATGACAGGCGGGGCCCGCCTGTCATCTCTAACCTCGCGACTAGAGGGCCGGCATGCTCACTGGCGGCGATGTAGGGCACGACGGGTCGAGCTGACGGCACGGTTGGACTCAGCATGGAGTCGCTGTTCGGGTGGTGGTGGTGGACGTCGCCGGAGTTGCCTGGTTCGCCGGCGACGAGCAAGCATGGTAGAGGTGCGTCGGGCGGTGGTTGTTCTGGTCGACTCCGGCAGCAAACGAAGGGGAAAAGGAGGGGGAAGGAGTCAGGGGCTCGCTGCGGTTCCAGGTCGAGCGAAAGGAGCGGCGCGGGAGGCTCTTACCGCGCAAACACCGGTGACCCGAGGCGGTGGTGCTCGGCTCGATCTCGAGCACAGAGAGGGGGATGGGAGCTGGGGCTCTGCTGGTGATCGCTAGGAGGCGAGAGAGCTCAAGGGATGGAGAGAACGGGGTCCGGGGTGGCCTTAAATAGGAGGGGCGCGGTGCACCGTGGTTCGTGCACCGGCGAGCTTCTAGCCGTTGCTGGAGGCCACGGGGGCGTGCGTGGGCGTGTCTGGGGCATTTGTGGAGGTGGTCCACGACCAGGGGAAGGAATAAAGGGAGCAGGAGGGGCCAGATGCGCCGCGCGTGTGAGTGTGCTCATTGGAGCTCTCGGGCGGCCATGGCACGTGTGTGAGGGAGGCCGTAGGAGGGAGAAGGAAGAGGGGGACAGGGCTTAGCATGCTGCGGACACCGAGGCACATCGTCGGGCGCGCTGGGGAGGCCTGAGGTGGCTGGAGGTGGTTGGCAGGGGGCGTCTACAGTGCGGGAGCACACTGTAGCGCGCTCCAGAGCGTGCAAATGGCCGGCATGCCATTTTTTGGCAAAGTGGGCACGGACAGGCATGTTTGGTAGCTATAGGGGGAAGTAAAGAAGAGGGGAGGAGCATTGGATGCCCTGGGGATCTAGTAGGAGAGGAGTGGGGTTGAGAGAGAGGGGGAAAAGGGGCTGTCCAGAGGGGTAAATGAGGTTGTTTCACCCCTCAATCATTGAGCTGAGATGCAGCCATTGTTACTGGAGGTAGTGGAGGACTTGTAGGGGCTGTGGTAAAAAGTGGAGGCCATGGAGAAGAGTGGAAGTGGTAAGAATAGTGTTTTTAGAAAAATGGCAGAAGGTGTTAGTTGTTGATTTGGGAAAGAACATGAACTCCTCTTGTCATGAGGCTTGACAGGGTAAAATGGAATGAGAAAATAAGAGGTTCCACTAAGATTGAGTTTATTTGGGCAAAGTTGCCAATGCAACTTTTGTAAACCCTAGAAATTAGCAGAAATGAACTTGTGTAGATCTAGTTGAGCAAATCACTTCTCCTTGTTTGATGCCCGGATAATTAAGCTACAGTAATTCTCTGCTAATGATGCCACGTCACTTTGATCACAATGGCTAATCTCGAGTTAGTTTGAAACCGATTCGAATTCAAATTCAAAATCAGGCAAACAATAAAAGTTTTCAAATATTAAAACAAAAATGTTCGGAGTAAGCCAGATAATCCATATTAAATATTGGTGAAGAAACCACACTTGTGTAAAGTATTTAAATGCACTATAGTAAGTAAAACAACAGCAAATCAATTAGTTAAATGCTTTTAAATACTAAACATATGTTAATCTAGTTTATATAATCACCAAACTTTTTGGAGTAGGTGGCCTATGTTATTATGCTAATTTAGGAGTAGGGGTTATATTTTTGTAAAGCTGTTTTGCTAACTAAAATAAATAAAATAGAAAAGAAAATAAGAAAAGGAATGCAAAAGAGAAAACGAAAGAAAAACAAAAGAAAGCCCCCCCTGGCCCAACTGGGCTTTAGCCCGGTCAACCAATCCACTGATGTCGGCCCACCTCACTCCCCTTATCCCCACTCACCGAAACCCTAGCCACTACAGCAACCCCACTCCTCCCACTCGCCTCTCCCTCTCCCCTCCTCCCAATCCCATCTGGATCAAGGAGGGCTCGACCTCGATGCACCGACGGCGACCACGCACCGCCCCGCCGCTGCACGACCACCTCGACGCCGGAGCCTCGCCGGCCTGCTTCCTCGTCCTCGACCTGGACGCGTCGCCCCCGACACCGTCGTCATCGCCGGCGCTAGGCGCCGCCTCGGTGGCGCTGCCCCACCGCCGCTGCCCTGTGCCGGATCGACCTCGCCGTGGCCACCTCATCTTCTCCCCATGGGTCGCCCCTGAGCCTCGCCACCCCGCTTCTCTTCAACGTTGGTGAGGCCGTCAGCCTCTCCCTCTCGATCTGTGTTGCCGGCGCCGTTCACTGCCCGTGCACGCATGACCCCGGGCCCGCAGCCCTGCTCGCCAGCCGGACCTCGCCGTGCCGCACCTGCGCCTCCCCCGCTGCTCGCCTAGCTCGTCGGCCCCACACAGCTTGCTGCGGGTGCCCGCCGCTCCCCCTGGCTGCTACTGCCGCGCCGTTTCGCCTCAACCGTTGCTGCGCCGCGGCCTCGATCTACCGCCATGCCCCGGTGCCTTGCACCGCCGCACTCCCTCGGGCACGAGCGCCCACAACCGGTGCCCGCCCCGTTAACCGTTGCCCGAATCCACTATGGCCCCTGTGCCTATGACACATGGGGCCTGCCCCTGGAACGTTAAAAAAAGAGATATTAAAAAAGGAATAATAAATAAAAATATTAATTAATTAATTAACTTAATTAATCCTATTTAGTTAACCTATTTAACTATTGTTAATTAATTAAACAGTAATTAGATTAGTTAAACCCTAATTAGAATAAACAGAGTATGACACGCGGGACCCACACATCAGTTTGACCAGTCAACACCTCTGTTGACTGCTGACGTCATGCTGACATCATGATGACATCAGCAAACACTATTCTGGATAACATTGGATTAAATTAATTAGATAAATTCTAAAAATGATTTTAAAACTTTAGAAAATCATATAAAATAAACCGTAGCTCGGATCAAAAAACTTTGTACATGAAAGTTGCTCAGAACGACAAGATGAATCGGGATACGTAGCCCGTTCGTCCGCCACACATCCCTAACCTATCGAACTCGCAACTTTCCCCCTCCGGTTCCTCTGACCAAAAATGCGAAACACCGGGAATGCTTTCCCGGATGTTTCCCCCTTTCGCCGGTATCACCTACTACCGCTCTAGGGCACACCAGACACCGCATATTGCCTTGTTACGCTTTGTGATGCTTTGATTGCTCTGTTATTTATTGTGTTCCCTCTCCGTTACTTCTTTCCGATAGACCCTGAGACTGCCGGCGACCCCCAGTTCAACTACGATGTTGACGACTCGTCCTTCTTGCCAAAGCAACCAGGCAAGCCCCCCCTTGATCACAAGATATCGCCTATTCTTCTCTATACTGCTTGCATTAGAGTAGTGTAGCATGTTACTATTCGGTTAGTCCTATTTTGTTGCATAGCCTGTCATTGTTGCTACAGTCATTGATACCTTACCCGCAATCCTAAATGCTTAGTATAGGATGCTAGTTTATCATCATTGGCCCTACATTCTTGTCAGTCTGCCCTGCTATACTATTGGGTCGTGATCACTTGGGAGGTGATCACGGGTATATACTATACATATATACATACTATACAGATGGTGACTAAAGTCGGGTCAGCTCGTTGAGTACCCGCAGGTGATTCCGATGTGGGGGCTGGAAGGACAGGTGGCTCCATCCTGGTAGAGGTGGGCCTGGGTTCCCGATGGCCCCCGACTGTTACTATGCGGCGGAGCGACAGGGCAGGTTGAGACCACCTAGGAGAGAGGTGGGCTTGGCCCTGGTCGACGTCCGCGGTTACTTCAAAATAACACGCTTAACGAGATCTTGGTATTTAATCTGAGTTTGGCCACTGGCCTATACGCACTAACCAACTACGCATGAAAGATATGGGCACTCGACGTCGTGGTATCAGCCGAACCCTTCTTGACGTCAGCGACGGAGCGGCGCGCGCCGGATTGGACTGGAACGCCTACTCTTGTATAAGGGAGGCTAGGTCTGCTTCCGGCCGCCCTCGCAACGTGCAGGTGTGCAATGGGTGATGGACCCAGACCCCTTGCAACTTGTTTAACTTATGTCTGTACTCAGATATTGTTGCTTGTATTATGATGCTTGTATGACTTATTTTATTTGTAGAGTTGTGTTGTGATATCTTCCCGTGAGTCCCTGATCTTGATCGTACACATTTGCATGTATGATTAGTGTATGATTAAATCGGGGGCGTAATAAGTTGGTATCTGAGCCGACTGCCTGTAGGAATCCCCCTTTCCAACTCCTTGGCCGAAGTCAAGTCTAGACATTGCAAAACTTTTACTAACATGGCTGTGTGTCTTACGGGCACACGTCGCCATTGGGTGGTAGTAGGATCTTTTATTCCTCGACCTATACTCTGGGACTCTGACATCTCTTCTATTCGGGTTAAACGATTATACTAACTCTGACTCTAGGTTCTCGATAATACTTTCTCCCAGAGAGCTCCTTATTACAGATGATCGTCTGCTGCATCAGAAAAATCCGAAGATACTCTCCGATGTTCTCTTGAGACTTTATGGCGTCGCTTTTGCAATTCCCCTCCATCGATAAACCCCTATGGATAACCACGTATACTCGCCATTCATACAATGCTTCCTAGTTGATCTTGTTATTACAAGAAACATCGAAATTCTCTCTATTGTTTCAAGAATACTTTGTGCCTACTGCCTTGCAGTTCTTTACCACATGAATACCCCTGCAAATAATTACTCACACTTATCGAGTATTCATCCATCCCCAGTTGTTCATATGTTTCATCTGATACTTTGAAATTCTATCCGATCATTCGAGAATCCTCTTTAAAACTATTGCTCTACATATACTTGTCTGCTTGCATTATGGATGCTTCCCATAGATCTAGCAACATTCATTAGTCTCCTTTGACATCGTCATTTCGATCCTATTGATTCAACATGAGTGTGAATGCACGCAATCATCGGTTGATTCTTTTAAAATTATCTTTCCGGCTAAGATGTCATTTTGAAAATGATTTGTTTATCGACCAATCAGATGGTCGTCGAATGTACCCCTAAGACTCTTCAACTTATCCATCCCTAATCAGAGCGTTGCTTCTGATCCCTTGACTGGGAATTCATAATTCTTGTGCAATTGAACTTTGAGTGAGTCAGTTGTTTCTATAATTCGATCCCCTTGCATTCTTTCTTCTTCTGGTTGAGTACCGATGCTCACATCATATTCCTTGTGGACCACCAGATCCTTTATGGATTTCATCCGACAACGTCCTTCGTATCCAATAACTTTGTGATTCTTTTCTCGGGTACATATTGCCTTTGGTAAATTGTATCCTCTGCCTTGTCGAACATGCACTGCTTTCGAGCTTGTGTTATCTACTTCTGAAGTTTGTGGTATATGTTCCTAAGAGGCCCCGATGGGTTGAACCTATGCCTTTTCTAATCTTGTGAACCCGGAAACTACTACAGGTCATAATCTACTGATGTTATGCCAGATAAAATTTCAACACTACAACTTCGTCGAAGGCGAGAAGTGAGTGAAAGGTTATGCATTAGAGAAGTGGGAGTTGACCTTGAACTTTGTGTTCATGCCCATGGACACGATGTAGATCCTATCATGGAAGCTTCTTGTAATAATAACTATTTCCTTGATATAATATCTTCTGGTATCGGTGAATTGATCATTTGCAATCGTGGTTCTGACCATGTTCTCCTTTAGATACCATTTCTCGTGCATGTTTAAGCACTTGTCTTCAGCAGAGTAATACCCCAGTCCAACCTCTACTTTGATTTGTCGTCGAGTATTACCCCCTGGCATCTCAAGATTATCATGAAACTGCATAACTTCTTACGAGGTCTTCATCAAGTGCTACATTCTCATTGATTCCAATTTTTCACAGGCTCTAAGTTATTAAACCCTCAAGGACACCGATAAATGAATCAAGTTCGCACCATGACTAAACAGCTCTTATTATTCTTCTTTGCTTACGAGTTTGTACTCGATCCATCATTCCTAGCCTGCTCGGCTATATCAGTATCGTGCTGATCTTAACTGTGCTACCTGGTCCTTATTTCCCGAGCACCACTTTCGGCGATGAGCTAAGCTTACGTCGATTTTCCTCGTCATATCATTTCGCCTTGAACAACAAGCTTGATTTTGAGTTCATGTCGTACTCGTGGTTCCAATAACCTTTCGCTTCATCAGTCCTTTGATTTGATGTCATCGCCGATCGATTACACCTTCATGAAATCTCTCGACGATTGTGTCGTTATCATCATCAACATTTTGAACTCCTTCCAGGATATCAATCAAATTCATGATGGGAAATACCATCCTTGCCCCTCGATGATTGTGTTATCATTGACCACATCCTTGTCTTCCCTCAACACAAACGTGTTCATGTTTTGGATTGAATCTTGAGTTCCTTGCTATCCAGCATTTGTTCTTCTTCACCTTGGAGTAATACCATCTTTTATGTCAAGAAGGTTGTGAGAATTGCTACGCCTCTTAAAATTTCTTGGTATAGTGATACTTCTCACCATCACCATTCTCTCTTGGTCCCAATGTTGATTCTAACCGGAATACTAACAAGTGAACGGTGCTGCTTGGATTTTGTACTCCTGGTAACCCTATTTCTTTGAAGTTAATAGACGACAGTTCATCCTTAGACTATTGGTTATTGAACCACCATTCTGACATTGGTCGTGCAACCCAACCCATACTTCGGGTGCACTTTTCAATCAATATTTATTTGTGTATGTTTTCCTCGAGCATACATCATTATATCATTTGACCCGACAAGTGTTATCTCCTTGTTCACATAACTATGGAAAATCATCTTTCTGGAAATTTCGATGGATTGTCGCTGAGTCCATCAGCCACCTCCTCATCCTCTCCTTGGTTTAATGATGAAATCTTGTTTCGAAACTTGCTTCCATAGTTCATTTCCCGAGGATCTTACATTATCATCTCGTCAATTTGCGTTACACATTTTCTTCTCAGGCATCCCGAGTCTGAGGTATCCTAGCACTAATCAGGTCTGAATCTCGGTCAGATATGATGGTTGGAACATATTTCCAAGAGTTATAACATTGGTCTTTATATGGCTTGGTAAGGTGATGTCATGCCTAGCACACCTGACCAGAGGACCTATTGTTATAATTTTCCTTTTAGCAAGGCTATCCGTTCTTCTGTGAGGAAATTGTAGAACTTATTCTACAAGTTGTTCCTGATGGATCCTTCTTGTATTCAAAGTCTGACCTTTGCTTGAAGACCATGTCAATGCTATCTCGAAGCATGTCTGTGGAGCTTTGATTTTCAATAAAAGCATTTGAAGCATAATGCTAAATTTTCTTTATCAATTATCCAAACACGGTTGTATGGGTAATATCTTGATTAATCCTTGCCTCTTATCTGAATGGTTGGGTACTTGCTCTCCTACCCTGTATGCCATGTTCTGCTTGTACATGGGAAGGATATACTCCTAATAATTATGTAATCACAATTTTCCTTTCCATTGTTCTGTTTAATCTGATAATCGCGTTTTCCTTTCCATTCTATTGTTTAATCTTTCCTGAATCTGACTTAACTAAGCAGAGATAATTCCCTGCTTAGGTAGGCACCTTGTTGTACCACTCTGTCTGTAAGATCCTTTTACTATTGTTGATGACATTCCGGTAACCACCGATGGGTGATAACTTTGCCAATTGGTTCGCCTCATCAAGCAGGAAAATTGCTCTCTTCGTCCCCCGTCCTTGGTACCGACATTGTTGCCGGCATAGTTGACAAGCTATTCACTGACATGCCTCCCTGTCGCGGCTGTGCAAGATGTCATCACCCTTCCTACTTTCACCCACATGGTGGGCCCATAACCCACAGGTCCACTGGATCGAAACCTGACTCTCCTGCACACCTTATTGTCAAAGTTATTCCTCGTCCGTGGCCTCGTATGTAATTCACGAGCCACCTTCAAGTCTGATATCAGACACAATACTTATTCCCGTTGCTTTAAACCCCTTTCACACCCTGTAACAGGCATCGAACATTCCTGCCCGCTTGAAACTTTCCATGATACCGCCTTACTTTGCTCTCGATATTTTCTAAGTTTCAATTCGAGAGTTACTTTCCGCCACCTTCCCCGATGTTATCGACTAGATAGTCAGCCTTACAGAGGTCTATTCCCCTGGAATAACCCCCTTATTCTTCCGTAAGTACGATGGAGTTCCTGAAGAAAGGACGCCGACTTCACCATGATGACCTGGAGCAGAGAAATGAAGACTTCAACGTAATGGATCCACCTATTCAAGAAGAGAAACCAAAGACGAGAAGATTCGTTAGGATTTCCTAACAAGACCTTTCCCCCCTAGTCCACCTCTTAAATCTCGGGACGAGATTTCTTGTAGTGGAGGAGAATTGTGACGCCCGGATAATTAAGCTACAGTAATTCTCTGCTAATGATGCCACCTCACTTTCATCACAGTGGCTAATCTCGAGTTAGTTCGAAACCGATTCCAATTCAAATTCAAAATCAGGCAAACAATAAAAGTTTTCAAATATTAAAACAAAAATGTTCGGAGTAAGCCAGATAATCCATATTAAATATTGGTGAAGAAACCACACTTATGTAAAGTATTTAAATGAACTATAGTAAGTAAAACAGAAGCAAAACAATTAGTTAAATGCTTTTAAATACTAAACAGGTGTTAATCAAGTTTATATAATCACCAAACTTTTTGGAGTAGGTGGCCTATGTTATTATGCTAATTTAGGAGTAGGGGTTATATTTTTGTAAAGGTGTTTTGCTAACAAAAATAAATAAAACAGAAAAGAAAATAAGAAAAGGAATGCAAAACAGAAAACGAAAGAAAAACAAGGAAAGGCCCCCCTGGCCCAACTGGGCTTTAGCCTAGTCAACCGGCCCACCGATGCTGGCCCACCCCACTCCCCTTATCCCCACTCACCGAAACCCTAGCCACTACAGCAACCCCACTCCCCCCACTCGCCTCTCACTCTCCCCTCCTCCCGATCCCATCTGGATCGAGGAGGGGCTTGACTTCGATGCGTCGATGGCGACCATGCACCGCCCCGCCGCTGCACGACCACCTCGACGTCGGAGCCTCGCCGGCCTGCTTCCTCGTCCCCGACCTGGATGCGTCGCCCCCGACACCGTCATCATCGCTGGTGCTAGGCGCCGCCTCGGTGGCGCTGCCCCGCCGCCGCCGCCCTACGCCGGATCGACCTCGCCGTGGCCTCCTCATCTCCTCCCCACGGGTCGCCCCCGAGCCTCGCCACCTCGCTTCTCTTCAACGCTGGTGAAGCCATCGACCTCTCCCCCTTGATCTGTGTCGCCGGCGCCATTCACTGCCCCCGCGCGCACGACCCCGCGCCCGCTACCCTGCTTGCCAGCCGGACCTTGCCGTCCCGCACCTGCACCCCCCCGCTGCTCGCCTAGCTCGTCGGCCCCGCACAGCTTGCCGCGGGTGCCCGCCGCTCCCCCTGGCCGCTACTGCCGCGCTGTTTCGCCTCAACCGTTGCTGCACCGCAGCCTCGATCTACCGCCGTGCCATGGTGCCTTGCACCGCTGTGCTCCCTCGGGCACGAGCGCCCGCAACTGGTGCCCGCCCCGTTAACCGTTGCCCGAATCCACTATGGCCCCTGTGCCTATGACACATGGGGCCTGCCCCTGGAACGTTAAAAAAAGAGAGATTAAAAAAGGAATAATAAATAAAAATATTAATTAATTAATTAACTTAATTAATCCTGTTTAGTTAACCTATTTAAGTATTGTTAATTAATTAAACAGTAATTAGATTAGTTAAACCCTAATTAGAATAAACAGAGTATGACACGCGGGACCCACCCATCAGTTTGACCAGTCAACACCTCTGTTGACTACTGACGTCATGATGACGTCAGCAAACACTATTCTGGATAATGTTGGATTAAATTAATTATATAAATTCTAAAAATGATTTTAAAACTTTAGAAAATCATATAAAATAAACCGTAGCTCGGATCAAAAAACTTTGTACATGAAAGTTCCTCAGAACGACGAGACGAATCGGGATACGTAGCCCGTTCGTCCGCCACACATCCCTAACCTATCAAACTCGCAACTTTCCCCCTCCAGTTCCTCTGACCGAAAACGCGAAACACCAGGAATGCTTCAGATGTTTCCCCCTTTCGCCGGTATCACCTACTACCGTGCTAGGGCACACCGGACACCGCGTATTGCCTTGTTACACTTTGTGATGCTTTGATTGCTCTGTTATTTATTGTGTTCCCTCTCCGTTACTTCTTTCCGATAGACCCCGAGACTTCCGGCGACCCCCAGTTCGACTACGGTGTTGACGACTCGTCCTTCTTGCCAGAGCAACTAGGCAAGCCCCCCCTTGATCACCAGATATCGCCTATTCTTCTCTATACTACTTGCATTAGAGTAGTGTAGCATGTTACTATTCGGTTAGTCCTATTTTGTTGCATAGCCTGTCATTGTTGCTACAGTCATTGATACCTTACCCGCAATCCTAAATGCTTAGTATAGGATGCTAGTTTATCATCATTGGCCCTACATTGTTGTCAGTCTGCCTTACTATACTATTGGGCCGTGATCACTTGGGAGGTGATCATGGGTATATACTATACATATATACATACTATACAGATGGTGACTAAAGTCGGGTCATCTCGTTGAGTACCCGCAAGTGATTCCGATGTGGGGGCTGGAAGGACAGGTGGCTCCATCCCAGTAGAGGTGGGTCTGGGTTCCCGACGGTCCCCCGACTGTTACTATGCGGCGGAGCGACAGGGCAGGTTGAGACCACCTAGGAGAGAGGTGGGCTTGGCCCTGGTCGGCGTCCGTGGTTACTTCAAAATAACACGCTTAACAAGATCTTGGTATTTGATCTGAGTCTGGCCACTGGCCTATACGCACTAACCAACTACGCGGGAAAGATATGGGCACTCGACGTCGTGGTATCAGCCGAAGCCTTCTTGACGTCAGCGACGGAGTGGCGCGCGCTGGATTGGACTGGAATGCCTACTCTTTTATAAGGGGGGCTAGGTCTACTTCCGGCCGCCCTCGCAACATGCAAGTGTGCAATGGGCGATGGGCCCAGACCCCTGCGCGCATAGGATTTAGACCGGCGTGTTGACCTCTCTGTTGTGCCTAGGTGGGGCTGCGACGTGTTGATCTTCCGAGGCCGGGCATGACCCAGGAAAGTGTGTCCGGCCAAATGGGATCGAGCGTGTTGGGTTATGTGGTGCACCCCTGCAGGGAAGTTTATCTATTCGAATAGCCATGTCCCTCGGTAAAAGGACGACCCGGAGTTGTCCCTTGACCTTATGACAACTAGAACCGGATACTTAATAAAACACACTCAGGCAAGTTCCCCAGACAACCCGGTGATCGCTTTTCCACAGGGCGACGAGGGGAGGATTGCCGGGTAGGATTATGTTATGCGATGCTACTTGGAGGACTTAAATCTACTCTCTTCTACATGCTGCAAGACAGAGGCTGCCAGAAGCGTAGTCTTCGATAGGACTAGCTATCCCCCTCTTTTATTCTGGCATTCTGCAGTTCAGCCCACCGATATCGCCTCTTTACACATATACCCATGCATATGTAGTGTAGATCCTTGCTTGCGAGTACTTTGGATGAGTACTCACGGTTGCTTTGCTCCCTCTTTTCCCCCGTTTTCCTCTTCTTCTCGGATGCCGCAACCAGACGTTGGAGCCCAGGAGCCAGACGCCACCGTCGACGACGACTACTACACTGGAGGTGCCTACTACTACGTGCAGGCTGCTGACAACAACCAGGAGTAGTTAGGAGGATCCCAGGCAGGAGGCCTGCGCCTCTTTCGATCTGTATCCCAGTTTGTGCCAGCCTTCTTAAGGCAAACTTGTTTAACTTATGTCTGTACTCAGATATTGTTGCTTCCGCTGACTCGTCTATGATCGAGCACTTGTATTCGAGCCCTCGAGGCCCCTGGCTTGTATTATGATGCGTGTATGACTTATTTTATTTGTAGAGTTGTGTTGTGATATCTTCCCGTGAGTCCCTGATCTTGATCGTACAAGTTTGCGTGTATGATTAGTGTACGATTAAATCAGGGGCGTAACACCTTGATGCACCACTTGGTGTAGTGGCCTCATTTGGTCATGCGAACATGCTCACAAAAGTTGAGAGCAAAATGATAAAGTTGACAATGTAAAGTTGTTCAAATTTGATTCTGGACAGAGAGGGTTTTAGGGCACTTTGATTAGGTTAGCTTGTTTTCCAACTTGTGCCACTTGTCCTAGATGAATAATTAGAACATTGGAGCATGTTCACAAGGTTTGAGAACATTTGGAAATGTTTGGCAATGTAAAGTTGCTCAAACTTCAAAATGGACAGAAATGGTTTTGAGGGGATTTGATGATGTTATATTGTTCTCCAAGACATGATACTTGGCAATATCATCTAATATGTCATATTTGACATGCTATAAGTTTCTTGGAATTTTTAGAGAATATTTCTTTTGTAAATATTTCAAAAGCTTGAAATATCCAGAAAGGGTTTTTGAGGGGTTTGACCAATATTTTGAACATAACCATGTGTTGAAACTCTTATATATGGACAATATATGTCCACTGAGTTTCCCTAAATTTTCACAAATATTTTTAAAGTATTAAAATTATTTTAACCTATTAAAGACCATTTCTGGCCTAAAGAAAAAGCCTTTAAATAAAATAGGAAAATAACTTCTAAATTATATTTTTGTGGTTTATGGAAGTCCTATATCTAATAGGTTTCAAATATACTCTTTGAAATATTTTTCATACCCCAAATCAAGTACTTGCAGTGCGAACCTCAATTCAGGGGGTTTTGGAAAACTAATTTTTGAAAATACTTTTTGGCCAAATTATTTTTGTAAGAAAATACTATATTGCTCTATACACATGGCATCATTGGGCAGAAGTTTGGGGCAAGGAGATGAAGTATAGAAGGTGGAGTTGTGTTAACTTTAAAGAGCACTTGAAACAGAGAGAGAAAACCAACTCCAACTAAAAGCCAATTGATGCAAAAGTTTTTTGTCAAACCACACTTTATCATGATTTATTAGCTCAAGTGTTGTGGCATGAAAATCAGGGTGTGACACAAAGTCTCTCTTATCGTAACGTTGATTCTTTGATTGTGGGTTATCAAGATCAACAGCAGGTTCAATCGCTATAGCTTTGTTTTTGCTAGGTTGAGCATCAACATGAACATTATCATTAACGTTATCACTAGGTTCATGTTCATCACCTGATTGTGTTTCAGCATCAGAAATAGAAATATCATTGGGATTCTCAGGTGTGTCTATAGTAGGTTCACTAAAAGCATGCAAAGTCCTATCGTTTTTCTTCTTCTTCTTTTTAGAAGAATTAGGTGCCTCTAAATTATTTCTCTGAGAATCTTGCTCGATTCTCTTAGGGTGGCCTTCAGGATACAAAGGTTCCTGAGTCATTCTACCAGTTCTAGTAGCCACTCTAACAACAAAATCATTTTTATTATTTAATTCATCAAGCAAATCATTTTGAGCTTTGAGTACTTGCTCAGCTTGAGTAGCAACCATAGAAGCATATTTGCTAATGAGTTTGAGTTCACCTTTAACTCTAGCCATGTTGTCGCTCATGCGTCCTATGTCGAAAGCATTATTCTTTAACTCTCTACCAACATAAGAATTAAAATTTTCTTATCTATCCATAAAGTCATCAAATTCATCTAAGCATGGGCTATGAAATTTAGTAGAGGGGATTTCAAATTTATCATATCTATAGAGAGAATTTACCTTTACTACCTGTGTCGGATTATCAAGACAATATGGTTCTTCAATAGGCGGTATATTAATACCATGTATTTCTTCAATAGGAGGTAAATTCTTAACATCTTCAGCTTTAATACCTTTTTCTTTCATTGATTTCTTTGCCTCTTGCATATCTTCGGGACTGAGAAATAAAACACCTCTCTTCTTCGGAGTGGGTTTAGGAATAGGCTCAGGAGTTGGCTCAATTGGTTCAGGAATTGCTTCAAGAATTGGCTCAGGGAGAGCCCAATTATTTTCATTAGCCAACATATTATTCAATAGTAATTCAGATTCGTCGACTGTTCTTTCCCTGAAAACACAACCAACACAACTATCCAAGTAGTCCTTGGAAGCATCGGTTAGTCCATTATAAAAGATATCAAGTATTTCATTTTTCTTGAGAGGATGATTAGGCAAAGCATTAAGTAACCAGAGAAGCCTCGCCCAAGCTTGTGGGAGACTCTCTTCTTTGATTTGCACAAAATTATATATTCCCCGCAAGGCAGCTTGTTTCTTATGAGTAGGGAAATATTTAGCAGAGAAGTAATAAATCACATCCCGGGGACTACGCACACAACCAGGAGCAAGAGAATTGTACCAAGTCTTAGCATCACCCTTTAATGAGAATGTAAATATCTTAAGGATATAATAATAGCGAGACTTCTCATCATGAGTAAACAGGGTAGCTATATCATTCAACTTGGTAAGATGTGCCACAACAGTTTTAGATTCAAGGCCATAAAAAGGATCAGATTCAACTAAAGTGATAATCTCAAGATCAACAGAGAATTCATAATCCTAATCAGTAACACAGATAGGTGAAGTAGCAAAAGCAGGGTCCGGTTTCATTCTAGCATTAAGAGACTGCTGCTTCCATTTAGCTAATAATTTCTTAAGATCATATCTATCATTGCAAGCAAAGATAGCTCTAGCAGCTTCTTCATTCATAACACAACCCTCAGGAAAAACAGGAAATTCATAATCATTGGGAGAATTTTCATCATCACTATCATCAATAATAGCATCTTCAATATTTTCATTCCCCCTAACTCTAGCAAGTTGCTCATCAAGAAATTCACCTAATGGCAAAGTAGTATCACGCACAGAAGTAGTTTCATCATGCATAGAAGAAGTGGCATCATCAATAACATGCGACATACCAGAATTCATAGTAGTAGCAGGTTTAGGTGTCGCAAGCTTACTAATAACGGAAGGAGAATCTAGTGCAGAGCTAGATGGCAGTTCCTTACCTCCCCTCGTAGTTGAGGGCAAAATAGTAGTCCTGTCGTCTTTCAAGTTCTTCATAGTGATCAATAGATATAAATCCCAAGTGACTCAGAGAATAGAGCTATGTTCCCCGGTAACGGCGCCAGAAATTAGTCTTGATAACCCACAAGTGTAGGGGATCGCAACAGCTTTCGAGGGTAAAGTATTCAACCCAAATTTATTAATTCGACACAAGGGGAGCCAAAGAATATTCTTGAGTATAACCGTTGAGTTGTCAATTCAACCACACCTGGATAACTTAGTATCTGCAGCAAAGTATTTAGTAGCAAAGTAGTATGATAATAAAGGTAACAGTGGCAAAAGTAAAGATAATAGTTTTTGGGTTTTGTAGTGATTGTAACAGTAGCAACGGAAAAGTAAATAAGCGAAGAACAATATGTGAAAAGCTCGTAGGCAATGGATCAGTGATGGATAATTATGCTGGATGCGATTCCTCATGTAATAGCTATAACATAGGGTGACAAAGAACTAGCTCCAGTTCATCAATGTAATGTAGGCATGTATTCCGTAAATAGTCATACATGCTTATGGAAAAGAACTTGCATGACATCTTTTGTCCTACCCTCCCGTGGCAGCGGGGTCCTAGCGAAAACTGAGGGATATTAAGGCCTCCTTTTAATAGAGAACCAGAACAAAGCATTAGCACATAGTGAATACATGAACTCCTCAAACTATGGTCATCACCGAGAAGTATCCCGATTATTGTCACTTCGGGGTTGTCGGATTATAACACATAATAGGTGACTATAGACTTGCAAGATAGGATCAAGAACACACATATATTCATGAAAACATAATAGGTTCAGATCTGAAATCATGGCACTTGGGCCCTAGTGACAAGCATTAAGCATAGCAAAGTCATAGCAACATCAATCTCAGAACATAGTGGATACTAGGGATCAAACCCTAACAAAACTAACTTGATTACATGGTAAATCTCATCCAACCCATCACCGTCCAGCAAGCCTACGATGGAATTACTCATGCACGGCGGTGAGCATCATGAAATTGGTGATGGAGGATGGTTGATGATGATGACAGCGACGAATCCCCCTCTCTGGATCCCCGAACGGACTCCAGATCAGCCCTCCCAAGAGAGATTAGGGCTTGGCGGCGGCTCTGTGTCGTAAAACGCGACGAAACTTTCTCTCTAATTTTTTTTCTCCCCGAACGTGAATATATGGAGTTGGAGTTGAGGTCGGTGGAGGTCCAGGGGGCCCATGAGATAGGGGGCGCGCCGAGGAGGGGGGAGCCCCTATCTCGTGGACAGGGTGTGGGCCCCCTGGTGTACTTCTTTCGCCCAATAATTCTTATTAAATCCAAAAAGTTCATCCGTGGATTTTCAGGACATTCCAAGAACTTTTCTTTTCTACACATAAAACAACATCATGGCAGTTCTGCTGAAAACATCGTCAGTCCGGGTTAGATTCATTCAAATCATGCAAGTTAGAGTCCAAAACAAGGGCAAAGTGTTTGGAAAAGTAGATACATTGGAGACGTATCATTAACACCCATAGTTCACATCGCCATGTGACCAACACCCAAAGGGTTTACTAGATTCAATAATCTAGTTCACATCGCTATGTGATTAACACCCAAAGAGTACTAAGGTGTGATCATGTTTTTCTTGTGAGAGAAGTTTAGTGAACGGGTTTTCCATATTCAGATCCGTATGTATTTTGCAAATTTCTATGTGTGCAATGGTCTGCATGGAGCTACTCTAGCCAATTGCTCCCACGTTCAATACGTATCTAGATTGAGACTTAGAGTCATCTAGATCAGTGTCAAAGCTTGCATCAACATAAATCTTTATGATGAACTTTTTATCACCTCCATAACCGAGAAACATTTCCTTAGTGCTTTTTAGGTACTTCAGGATGTTCTTGACCGCTGTCCAATGATCCACTCCTAGATTACTTTGGTACCTCCCATCCAAACTCATGGCAAGGTACACAACATGTTTGGTACACGACATGGCATACTTTATAGAACCTATGGCAGAGGCATAGGGAATGACTTTCATTCTCTCTTTATCGTCTGCCGTGGTTGGATTTTGAGTCTTTACTCAACTTCACACCTTACAATACAGGTAAGAACTCCTTCTTTGACTGATCCATTTTGAACTCTTTCAAAATCTTGTCAAGGTATGTACTCATTGAAAGTCTTATCAAGCATCTTGATCTATCTCTAGAGATCTTGATGCTCAATATGTAAGCAGCTTCACCGATGTCTTTCATTAAAAATTTCTTATTCAAGTATCCTTTTATGCTATCGAGAAATTCTATATCATTTCCAATTAACAATATGTCATCCACATATAATATCACAAATGCTACAGAGCTCCCACTCACTTTCTTGTAAATACATGCTTCATCGTAAGTCTGTATGAAACCATATGCTTTGATCACCTCATCAATGTGTATATTCCAACTCCGAGATGCTTGCACCAGTCCATAGATGGATCGCTAGAGCTTGCACACCTTGTTAGCACCTTTAGGATTGACAAAACCTTCTGGTTGCATCATATATAACTCTTCTTCCAGATATCCATTTAAGGAATGCAGTTTTGACATCCATTTGCCAGATTTCATAAAATGTGGCAATTGCTAACATGATTCGGATGGACTTAAGCATCGCTACGGTTGAGAAAGTCTTATCGTAGTCAACTCCTTGAACTTGTCAAAAACCTTTTGCGAAAAGTCGTGCTTTGTAGACAGTAACGTTACCATCAGTGTCAGTCTTCTTCTTGAAGATCCATTTATTCTTTATGGCTTGCCGATCATCGGGCAAATCGACCAAAGCCCACACTTTGTTCTCATATATGGATCCTATCTCAGATTTCATGGCCTCAAGCCATCTATCGGAATCTGGGCTCATCATAGCTTCTTCATAGTTCGTAGGTTTGCCATGGTCCAGTAACATGACTTCCAGAATAGGACTACTGTACCACTCTATGCTCTGGTTGACCTACGAGGTTTAGTATTTAACTTGATCTGAAGTTTCATGATCATCATCATTAGCTTCCTCTCTAGTTGGTGTAGGCATCATGGGAATGGTTTTTTGTGATGAGCTACTTTACAAATAGAAAGAAGGTACAATTACCTCATCAAGTTCTATTTTCCTCCCACTCACTTCTTTCGAGAGAAATTCTTCTCTAGAAAGTACCCATTCTCTGCAACAAAGATCTTGCCTTCGAATCTGTGATGGAAGGTGTACCCAATTGTTTCCTTAGGTATCCTATGAATAAGCACTTCTCCGATTTGGGTCCGATCTTATCAGGATGAAGCCTTTTGACGTAAGTGTCGCAACCCCAAATTTTAAGAAACGACAACTTAGGTTTATTACCAAACTACAGTTCATACGGTGTTGTCTCAACGGATAACGTGAATGCAATTGTCTCTAATGCATAATCCCAAAATGATAGTGGTAAATCGGTAAGAGACATCATAGATCGTACCATATCTAATAAAGTACGGTTACAACGTTCGGACAGACCATTACGCTGTGGTTTCCAGGTGGCGTGAGTTGTGCAACAATTCCACATTGTTTTAAATGAAGGCCAAACACGTAACTCAAATATTCGCCTCCACGATCAGATCGTAGAAACTTTATTTTCTTGTTACGATGATTCTCCACTTCGTAATGAAATTCTTTTGAACTTTTCAAATGTTTCAAACTTTTGTTTAATTAAGTAGATATACCCATATCTGCTCAAATCATCTGTGAAGGTCAGAAAATAACGATACCTGCCGTGTGACTTAACACTCATCGGACCGCATACATCGGTATGTATTATTTCCAATAAGTCATTGGCTCACTCCATTGTTCCGGAGAACGGAGTTTTAGTCATCTTGCCCATGAGGCATGGTTCGAAAGTATCAAATGATTCATAATCAAGTGATTCCAAAATCCCATCTACATGGAGTTTCTTCATGCACTTTACACCAATATGACCTACCCTGCAGTGCCACAAGTATGTTGCACTATCATTATCAACTTTGCATCTTTTGGCATCAATATCATGAATACTAGATGGATACCCCGCGCGTTGCCGCGGGACATCTAGTATGCTTCTATATGCTAAATGGCTTGGTTTCAACAATCATTAAAATGCTGGCATATTTTGGGGCTGTTGGCAAGAAATTGTCATGTGGTCAAGTACACGCCAAATAAAAAATACTTTGCAATTAGTATTCCGAAGATGATTCTTAGTGCTATAAGCATCGGTACTTATATACACGTATTTTTTTGAGGGCACTTATATACACAGATACTAAAGTTGATTTGATAAAACATGAGTATTAGTCACAGCAGATGTTGTAGAGGTGATTTAATTTTGCAAGCTCAATATTGATGTAACCAATGAGTGGAGTTTACATTTAATGAAATTGTAGATACAACAAGCAAATGAAATTAGTTTTAAGCAAGAGGTTAGCTCCTTCATATTGCTTCAAAAAGTATTATTGCAAGCATGCACAAACAAAAATGAAATAATCTACTAATTCTAGCATGCAGATTTTTAGAATACCGCTAGAATTAGTTGACAACTATCAACGAAGACAACCAGTAGAGATTTACCTCATTCTTTCCTTTATGATGAATCAGACACAATTTTAAATCCAGTCAAGAACTCTGGAAAGATAAATACAGAGAGTATCCAATGGGTCCAACGGAATTCAAGGATTTGTCCATACCTTGTTAAATCAAACTCTGTTGCAAATAGTAATAAGCAACAACTAAGCTAGTTGATATATTGGTATCCATTTTGGTTCAATTCTTAAGAAAGGTTGAAAGGGTAAAATTTGAAAGATACAAAGAGACCACTACGCTGAGACTGGAGGTGAAATAACTCACAAAATCTATCTGTGGAGGCAACAGGAAGATGCTCGTTGCTCTACGGTGATATGGGCTACAAAGACGTGGATGGTATCAACTACAAAGATGCGGACTTATACAACTATTGCCAGAACCTTGATCGGGTTGCGTGCATGTGCCATTGGTAAGAAACAGGAGCAGCAGAAAGATGACACCGATGACTCTCTATTGTATATGTATAAATAAGAGGGAGTTAAAAATGCATCGAACAAAATGTCGAGGGCATCACCAACTTGCAAGTTCTTGGGTGAGGTCTGTATGGAGTAACTTAGACGCATGTTGAACTATACAAATATACCACCGGCAAGGAAAACATAACCAAGATGGACAGAAGAGAAAGCAATTACAGACATTCTATTTTTGTAATATAGGATAAACCATTGCATGTAATTTTGTCAAACAAAACATTAGCCTGTTGATAGATGCGGTGCCGATAGTCTAACGCAACCCAAATTCTCACCTGTGTTTTCTTTTTCAGTTTTGCAACTTGCTCTACAGCTTCGGACTACAGCCAGATTTCATGTCAGAGGAGCGGCTTCACAGCATGATTCTGTCCATAGTAACTGGCTGCACCTTCTAGGAGCAGCTTCTGCTGCGACACAAACTTGTCCGTGTCGACGAACTCCCTATCTGCCGCACCCAAGTCACCAACAACGCCTGCAAGCCGAGGTATACAATCCCTGATGGCAAGCCGTCGCCCATTGTTGTGCTGCTGCACCCTTTGCAGAGTGCCCCTATCATAGAACAACCACGTGCTGAGCATAGTGCCACGGTAATGAGGGAAGCATCGGGAATGGGCATGGCACCGTGATGAGCATCTACGTCTTCCCTCCTGCATCACACGTATTAGTACCAGCATAGAGACTCAATGTCGAACTACACCTGCACCTCCGAGTGGGTGGAACAGGTGCGGCCAGGCAAGTTGTCCCATGGTAGGTGGCCAAGATCGGATGGCGAAGACACATGAGCGCGTTAGCTGCAGTGCCATTACCTGATACTAGAGCTACCACATCAGCACCAGCAGCTATAGCTTCAGTGCCACCTCCAGCACCTACTTCACCAGCTCCAGCTACATCAACAGAAGCCTTCGTCCTTGGAGTCATCTCTACACCACCTCACGGAGACCAAGCCTGAGAGACGCATAGCACTATGCATATTTGAACTTTTTGGTAAATTGTTTCCAAAGGGGGAGAAATATGTATAGATCATAGGCTTCGAGAGATTGTTGCTTTTTGTCTCTCTTGCACTTTACGTGGTTGAACTTTGTTGTGTGCTTGTTTGATACCTTATGTCCTTGCGTGAGATACTTGAATGATCATGTCTTTGGTCATATGCTACTTGAATGTGTGCTTGGATGATATTATCTCTTATATCCATATATGATCATTCACTTTGCTTGGTGATGAGTGCATGCTTTAAATTGCTATCATTTTGAGCCCTCCACCAAGATGTATGTGACATGGAAGAGTAAACCATGATACTAATCGATTATGCATTTGCATTCAAAAGAAAATCTTAAATAATGCACAAATTTAGGGGGAGCTCTTTCTTATCACATACTTCTCAAAGCGATGATGCATTTAAATCTTATTATCATTTGTCGAAGCTTTGATCTATATGTCGTCATCAATTACCAATAAGGAGGAGATTGAAAGTGCAACTATTCCTGGGTGGTTTTGGTAATGATCAACAACATGTAGCTCATTGAACTAATGCTATTTCAAGATGAATATTTCAGGAAAGTGCAATGATTGGCATGGCATGGACTAGGAATGTGCTACTACAAATAGGAACTTCTTGTCCAGTCATACTAGTACTGATCCAATTCCAAACTTTTCTAAATAGTATAGGTACCCCTATTCCATTACTTTCAGAAGTACATGTACACCTTTCTAAATAGTACAGTGCAGGACCGGTGCTCGCCCTGCATAAATGGAGCCTTTAGCTCACCACGCTATCCCCTGCTGGTAGGGCTCCGTCGCTACATCACCCTAGCCGTTCACTGCCACCAACCCAGGCCATTCAACGAGAGAACGCCAAGCCGTTCGACGCTGCATCTCAGGAGGTTGCCTCCGTTCCCTCCCTCCACTACACTGAACCTAAACGTATTGTTCAACTTTATATTTGTTTTTAGCTTCATGGGACAGAGCTTTTGCTCAACAGTTTATGAACTTGTGTATGACCATGGAAGTTGAAGAAAGCAAACATTAGTCCAGTTGGTAGACGTGAAGGTGATTTTTGTATCTAAAATCATATGTGCTTTTCTCTCCAATTGAATGTTTGTGTTAAAGGAAGCAAGGAGAAGCTACAAGAGAAAATTGTGTATGATCGTGGAGCTGTATATGTGTATGTAATGTCTGCAATATGTGTATGAACATGAAGGAAAATGATGTATGTTGATTGATGAAAGTTCAGTGCAAAATAATAGTTCACATGGATATATTTTTAGCTCTGGTGTAGCAGTTCAATAGGTATTATATCATCAACGCATAACTAAACACGGGAAAAGTTCAATATGTCTATTGAGAAATTTGATACCAGTTCAAATAAAAACATTGCATCGGTCCTTACTCGAGAGACAGTAAGTTCGAGAAAGAAAATGTTATAGCTGTATAGTTGAAAGAAAAAAGCGACTTAAAAAAGGAAACACGAGAGATTCATGATTAAAAAAGTAATAAGTTCAACATGACGTCCCAAATAAGTCCAGGAAAAAATACATAAGTTTTAAATAGCTCAAAGTTTAATTAGAATAAGAAACCACCTTTAAGTTCTTGCATTATAATCACAAAAGTACACAACACAAAAATCCAAAGAATAAAAAAAACAAGTTCAATGTTTTTTAGCACTTTGTGACTGTAAAATCAAGTACGACAGTGTCAGCTTAAACCCGCACTGAGATCAGTACGGCTACTCTGTTTTTCGGACGAGAAACCCGCACTAAGGTCTCGTCGTATTTAAAATTACTCTTAAACGATTGGGAATTTGAGTAAACTTTTAGCATGGCAAAGTTTCGCATTTTAGATATCTCTCCAATGGTATATTATTTGCCCCATTTTGATAAACTTAAAAAAAAACCACGTTCGAAATCAATTTCACCGTATTCTAATTTGAATTTAAACCATAAGGAATTGGAAAAATACTTTCTATACGCAAAAATTGCGCATTTTGCATAGCTTTCTAATGCCGTATCATTTGCATCGATCTGACAAACCATTTCCAAAAAATCGCAAAAATACATTTGACCCAAAATTTCACCTTTTTCAAATTACTTTTAAATCATACAAAATTTGAAAAAACATTCTATATATGGAAGATGCGGATTTTCACAAGCTTCCCAACGCCATCTCATTTGCTCAATTCCGACAAATAGTTTGAAAATTAAATCCAAAATATGATTCATGTGTTCGGTTTTTTTAAAAATAGTTTTTTCAAAACTCTCTTAAACCATAACTTTTTTGCAAAAACAAATTATATGATTGTAATGTGGATGTCAAGAGCTTTCCAAAAATATATTACACGCCACGTTTGTTATATATATATAACACCCTTAAGACCTTATTTTGCTAAAAAAAAGCTTATTCTGCTGACACCCCGACCCACCTCCCGCACGACCATGACCCCAACCGTCCACCACCTTCCTCCACCCACGACTTCTCCCCTCCACCCGCTCCTTCCACCTCTTCCTTCAACCAGGGCAGCGCTCACCCCACCCCGCACTACCTCCTTCCACCACGCGCATACCACCTTCCTTCCCCTAGACGCCGCGCCACCTCCCTCCACCGCGCCGTACCACCACCTCCCTCCCTCGTGCTGCCGCCCCACCTCCCTCCCACCTCACCGTGTGCCCACCACCACGACACGCGCCGACAGTCGATCTGCCACAGCTGGCCCTCCCAGGCCGCCGCCGCAACCCTGTCGCGAGCACCGTGGGCGTCGACCACCTTCTGCGCTATGGTGGATGGATCCACAGCCCCTGCCCCGATGACCTCCTGCTGCGCCGCCGCGGCCGAATCCAGTCCGCCTCCTACCGGTGCCCACCATCCCGCGCAGCCCGGAGTTGGCGGGCGGATCCAGCCCCCGCGATGGCCGGCCACAACGATGTTGTCAACGACGCCCCCACCCCTAACCAAGCAGGACGGTGTGACCGCGCACCTCTTCCCCATCCTACAATCCACCGTGATGGCACGACGTAGTACACGTCGGCCACCACCGCGTCAGGCCACTGTGGAGGTTGGGGAAAACCACCAGGGGCCACCTGGACTCCGGCAACAGACGGATCTGAACCCCCGGCCGAGCTCTCCTATGCGTACTTCACCTTATGTTCGCTGGATCGGTGGATGGTGAGCTCCCGTTGACTTCTGCTCACTTGTGTCTCACCAAAAATCGAGGCTTCTCGTTCTCGTCGGTGGCTCCTTGTTGTTCGGCTGATCGTCAGTCTCCTTCAGGCGAGAAGCGGAGGAGGACCTCCACCCCTACCCTCCGCACAGTTCACGCAACGCGCTCGTGCGTTGCACAGGGCATCTGCGTGCGTTCATCCGACCGTGCTTGCAGTCCGCCTCCCCCGCGCATGCGTGCGGCCTACAAATCCTGAAAAAACAGAATTGGTGGATGAAGTTCACCATTTTTGTGTTTTTTCAGTAGAGAAATCAAAGTAGAAAATGCAATCCACTGTTCTTTTTGCTCTTGGGGATCATTTGACCTTTTTTGCAGGAAAAATATAGGTGGTGCAGTTCGGCTGTGCACGCAGGATGGAGCGTACTGCAGGATCGAGGATCCCTTCCTCTTCACTTGGGACAGGAGCACCACACACTTGCTGCGGGGTGCAGCTCGCTTCTAGCGCCGCTGTAGTTTGCGGTTCTATACACATGCAATGCAGTAGGCGCATCTGTTGTGGTGCACTTGCAGTCCGATGCATGGGCGTAGGAAGTGCGTTGTGGTTCACTCTGTTGAAACCGTTGATGTATTACACTTGCCTTGTCTCAGCAGCAGGATGCATTCATAAAAAAGTGACAAGGAAAAATGAAAAATAATACTGCAGTTCACTAATCCCAACCACGCAAACTTTGAAAAGGCACTTAGGAAAAAATGTAGTACACTAGCCTCGGTAATTCAGTTCGAACGTATTTATAAGAAAGTAGTTTGAAAACAACAAAAAAGCCATGTAGCCCACTTCGATTTGTGTTGTCGTTCACTTTATTTTTGATTTGCACGGCACTCATCTCACAAGGCGTTTAGTGTTTCAGAAAAAGGTTAGAAAAATGACGAAAGAAACCATGAAGTTCACTTCATTGTCGGATGCAGTGCGGATTTTAGTCCGAAGCAGTGCGTTCATGTCACTCCCTAGCTAGTTCATGCATTAGAGTGTTGCATCATGTCTATTTTTCTCAACAGAAACTTGAATTGGGGATGACAGAACCCCCAACCCCCTCTAAAACCAACTAGGGTTTACTGAAAATATTTTCAATGAACCTGAAATGCCCTTCTAAAATGTCGATCATTTTTGCCTTGGTTCAGAACCTCTGCCAAAAGTGGTGCACAATTTTCTAGGTCATCTTAAGGTCTTTGAATTAAATCATAAGTATTTGAGTTTGGGCATTTAAATTATATAAATTATTTTAAATGCTCAAATAATCCCAAACTAAAATATTCCATGCTGGATATATTCCAGTTAATGGCCATGAGCAGTTTGGTGAATTTTGGAGTTGTTTAGGTATTTTTAGTAAGTCCACAAAGTTACAGAATAACAAAAAAAGATAAATAAAAAGAGAGAGAGGGAACTAACCTGGCAGCCCACCAGCCAGCCCACCTAGCCGGCCTAGCCCAGCAGGCGCTCCAGCGAGCTGCTTGCCTTCGCCAGGCAGGCAGGCAGGTGCTCGACGGCGGCACCAGCGCGCGCCACGCAGCTGCCCGTCGTCCTGCTTCCTCCCCTCGCCTCTCTGCTGGCCTGGACGACCTCCACGTCCTACCCTGAACCCTATGGACACATCCATTCTCCCCCTGCCTCTCTCCCTCGCTCTCCCGCACCATGGCCGACGCCACCGTAGCCGCACCGTCGCCGTAGTCGTGCTCTCCGTCGTCCTTGCGCTGTGCCGTCGTGTCCAGGAGCTCCGACGCCCTCCTCTTCGTCGAGCTAGCCGAGCCCCGAGCGCTCGCTTGCCCCGAGGCCTCTGCACCGACCTCGCCCGACTCCGCCATCGCCGGAGATCCCCTTCGCCGTCGCCGCCGCACCAGCTCGTCCCCGACCGCGCCGTTTGCTCCCTCGAGACCACCGTGAGCCCAGCTACCTTTCTCCCCCTTCCTTTCTCGCTCTCGAGCCCCGTAGCGACTGCACGTAGCTCACCCGCACGCGCCGCTGTGGAGCTCGTCGCCAACGTAACTCCGGCCACCCACTGGCCACACCACCATGTCCAATGCACTCACCGCACTCGCAGGAACTCGTAGCACCACTCCACGCGCCTCGCCGTGCCCCTAGCGTCGTGTTCGACCTCGGCCGCACTCCGGTGACCGCCAAGCTCGTCGCTGGCGCCGTTTCCGGCCACCCCGAGCTCAACCACCACCACCAAGAGCTGCGGCTTGCTCCCAGCTACACGTAGATGCCCTCCGCCGCTCATTTGGTCGCCGGAATGCACAAAACCACTCTCGCCGCCGTGTTCGGCCTCGCCGGCGGCTAAACGCCGGTGAGTTGACCCCGCTGACCCCTCGTTTGACCACAGGTGGGCCCAGTTTGACCCCCCTGGGTCAATGACAGGTGGGGCCCAGCTCTGTTAACTAATCAGGATTAGTTTTAATCAATATTTAGTTAAACTAATTACACTGACACACGGGACCCACTAGTTAGGTTTGACCTGGACTGTTCCGTTGACTGCTGACGTCATCCTGACGTAATGCTGACGTAATAATTTATTTACTGGAATTATTTTTATACAGGAAATTCCAGGAAATACCACAAACTTCAAAAAATCATAGAAATTAATCTGTAGCTCCAAATACAAAGTGTTATATATCAAAAATGATCAGAAAAATCCAATCTATCCATCTGTACTGGTTTCATGCATGTTTAAGCAAGTTAACCTGCTGTTTAGTGCAGAATAAGATAAAGCACTTTAAAGGGCCACATATGAGTTTGAAACTTGAATCTTTGGTTCAAACTAGTTCAAACCCATCTGGTCTTAGTTGCATTAGCCCAATACACTCATTTTGCCATGTCTCATGCATGCATCATATTGTTGCATGTTGTTTGGTGATGTTGTGTATCGGTGCTCTTTGCGGCAGGTTCTGCCTCCGAGGAGTACCGTGATTACCCCAACGAAGAACAATACCAGTGCACCGACCCATCAGGCAAGCAACCAACCATTTGATCATATCGATACAATCCCATGTTCTCGCTTCTGCTGTCTTTTACTGCATTAAGACAACGCGTTTCAAACTGCTGTGTGCTACGGTAGTTGAACCCATTTCCTCTGCATGACCTATCATTGCCACAGTAACTAGATGAAACCCACTAGCATGTGTAGGAGTTGGTTGAGCCATATGTATGTGTTGTTCCTACCTTGCTATGCCTGCTATGCTTAGAGTCGTGTCAGGTCTGGTTCATCTAGGTGATGGGCTAGAATGAAATGATCATGCCGGTAATGAGGGTGATGCATTGAACACGATTTGGTAAAGGTATCGATGAGAGGCCATGTAGGAGTACATGGTGGGTTGTTTCATTGAAGCCGTCCTTAAGCACTGAGATCTGTATGTGTGATTTAAGAATCGGCTACTACCATGCATTGGGCCCGAAACCAATGGACCCTCTCGGCTTCTTATTCACCCTAGTCCTCTGTCCAGGAGTTGCAAGTAGTTTCTGGTGTTTGTAGCCTACTGGAGGCCATGGACAGCGCTGACCGCGGGGTGGGCTGTGATGCGGTAGGTACGTGGCACGGTGTACTGGATACCCGTTAGGTATCTCGGGAACCCTGTACACATCGTTCGGGGCCGTATGTGGAAACCTCGGCCGGACTCCCTGCGGATGGAACCTGGATAGGCGATAAACCTGGACTAGAGACTTAGGTGTTTAGGTAGGTCGTGGCCGACACCCACGTTGGGCTTCCGCTTGAAGGTTGCCGAGTACATGTCATGTAAACGGCGGGAAGTGGTGAGAGCGTGTATGAAGAAGTACACCCCTGCAGGGTTAACATCATCTATTCGAATAGTCGCGTCCACGGTAAAGGACTACTTGGTTGCCTATACAGTTCATAGACAAGTAAAAGGATACTACTAAAAATCTCAAGATAAGCATGAGTGCCGAGGATGGCTCTTCCGTAGGATGACGGAAGTGGATCCTCGGTGGTGTATTGAGTTGGTGTGTAGTGGACTCGAGTGCGCAAAACCATTTCAAGTTGGTGTCTCGTAGGATAGCTTAGCCAAGAGTCAAAGCTAGCTTGCTGCAGTAACCCCACCAACCCTTCTTGATAATGTGCATGTATGAAGGATCTGATGTAACTCTTGCTGAGTACCTTTGTACTCATGTTGCTTTAATTTACATTTTTCAGAAGACGCTGCAACCCCTTCTGATGGGTTCTTCGTAGACGTTGACATCGATGAGTAGACTGAGGCCCAGGTGGTGATCCTGAGCTTGTGAAGGACCATGTAGTATAGCCAGGCTTCCCCAAGCCTCTTTTATTTTACTAGTTATCTGTACTCAGACAAGTTACTTCCGCTGTTGGCTTGTATGCTTGTATGACTTGAATGTGGGTCGTGTGACCCGTACTTGTGCGTATGCTATGTATGGCTCTCTGAGCTTTTAGATAAAAGTACATTGTGTTGTAGAGTCATGTTGTGATGCCTTGTTGTATTTGCACATATCGAGCATATTGTGTGTATGATTGAAATGCTTGGTATGTGTGGGATCTAACTATCTAGTTGTTTATTCTTAGTAGCCTCTCTTACCGGGAAATGTCTCCTAGTGTTTCCACTGAGCCTTGGTAGCTTGCTACTGCTTCGGAACACTTAGGCTGGCCGACATGTGTCCTTCTTCATTCCTGTGTCTGTCCCTTTGGGGAAATGTCACGCGATGGATACCGGAGTCCTGTTAGCCCGCTACAGCCCAGTTTATCGGAGTCCTGCTAGCCCAGTGCTACAGCCCGGATTCACTTGCTGATGACCGACACGTTCGATGCTGGGTCATGGATGCATGTCCCTGTAAGTCTGTGCCACTTTGGGTTTACAACTAGCCATGTCAGCCCGGGCTCCTTACCATATGGATGCTAGCGACACTATCATATACGTGTGCCAA
Source organism: Triticum aestivum (assembly GCF_018294505.1). Classification (NCBI taxonomy): domain Eukaryota; kingdom Viridiplantae; phylum Streptophyta; class Magnoliopsida; order Poales; family Poaceae; genus Triticum; species Triticum aestivum. The sequence goes on along the minus strand of NC_057804.1, from coordinate 202,243,174 downwards.
AAGGCGCAAACGGTCCCGGGCAAAGGTAAGACGACACCCGTGGGAATACCGTGCGTCAGGCCGCAAAGTGATATGAGGTGTTACATGCTAGATCGATGTGGCATCGAGTCGGGGTCCTGACAGTTCATGTGTCTGATCCAGTACATACGACGATTTTGGTGTCACGAAACAACAGTGTCCGCATTTCTTTAAAATCAAAATTGCTCTTAAAACGTAAGGAATCAGAGAGAGTGTTCTACATGAAAAAGTTGCGCCTAATCAATATATTTCCAACCTGTGTAAATTTAATCATTCTCACCAATAGTTTGTAAAAATTTCATGAAAAACGGCTGCTGCCTCTCGTCATCAGTCGCACAATTTTCAAAGTTCACTAAAAACCGTAAGGAATCTCAAACACATTTCAACATATAAAAGTTGCGCCTCATCCATAACTTTTGAACGGCGCATCACACGCGACGCTTTGACAAATGGTTCAAAAAATGTAGTGAAAATAATACAAAAATTGCAAAAAAATTCAAAAAAAAACAGAATTTCACGATTTACTAAATTTAAAACTGCTCTTAAACCGTTACAAATTACAAAAAATAATAGATATGAAAACGATGCGACTCGATGATATATTTCCAACGCCATATTGTTTGCTTCATTATGATGTGTGGTTTAGAAAAAATCACAAAAATACGCTCGGTGCATCCTGTCATGCGCGCACTGTTTTTGAAACTGCTCTTAAACCACGATGATTCTCAAAAAGTGTTAAACATGACGAGGCTGCGCATTTTCCATAGCTATCCAATGATATATTATATGCCTTGTTCTGACAAATGGTTTAAAAACTAGAGCGAAAACAATGCCAAAAAATGCATGCAGTTTTTTCTGGTGACATGTCAGTGCTCGTTTGATAGGGATGCAGTGACCTTGCGTTGAGCGTGCAGTGGGGAAGTGTTATTAGAATAACTATTATGCTAATACTAGTATAATAGACCGGCTATATATATATTCTGATAACTATTCTGCTAATATCAGAATAACTATACACAGACACACACATAAACACTATTCTGATCACGGGATCAAAATAATATTCTCATCACAACCTAAACTTCCTGAGTTACACAACCTAACATTCCCCGAGTGCTAGGTTGAACTTCAGCTAAAAAGTGTCCAAATGGGGCTTGCGGTATACCGTTGGAAAGCTATGAACACGAGTGTCATGACCCAAGTTATTTTTTTGGCAAAATGTAAGCGGTTTAAGAGCAATTTTGAAAACTGTTTTTATTCATACAAAAACGCTATCGTATTTTCGATCGCATTTATAAACCGTTTATCAAAATGAGGCAAACAATAGGGAGTTGGAAAGCTACCGCAAAACCGCTCCATCCACATGTTGAAAGTTTTCTCTAATTCCCTATGGTTAAAGAGTAATTTTGAAAATCGTAAAATTTCACAAACTGAATAGCCGAGTTTGTATTTTTTATTCCACTTCTAAACGGCTAATCCAACTGAGTTAAATGATATGGCGTTGGGAAGCTTATGAGAATGCTCTACTTTTTCATGTTGAAAGTTTTTTTTTCTAATTTTGAACTGTTTATGAGTAATTTAGAAAACGGTACAAGTTCCACCGAGTTCGTATTTTCGAGTTAATTTTTTAACCATACGTCCGAATCCAGCCAGTGATATGGCGTTGGAAAGCTTGAATAAGTACAAAACTCTTGGTATATATTGTTTCTCCCAATTCTTTATGGTTTTAAGTCAATTTTGAAAATGGCGAAAAATGTAATTTTCCCCATAATTTCTACAAACTTTATCGGAATGGGGCAAATAATATACCGTTAACAAACTACAGAAAATGCAAAACTTTTTCATGTTGATGGTTTTCTCTGATTCCTGGCCGTTTTCTTGTCAAAAATGGCGTGATCATTCGTTCCGCCTTTTATCGTGAAACAGATTCTTCAAAAATACACCACGTAAAGAACTTGAACTTCTCGGCATGTCTACTTGAACTTCACTCTATTTTGCACGTGCGTTTTTGCTCGTAGCTCTCCATCCACTCACCGGAATTGAGCAAGTGATATACCGATGGAAATCTGCTGTAAATACGCAACTTCCCCATGTTGATCATTTTTTCATACTCGCGACGGTTTTAAAAGTTCTTCATATTAAATTCATTCAGTGTAGTAGTTGAACTTCCTGCTGTTTTCACATTGAACTTCTGTGACGTATTTTCGTTTGTAATTTTCTCATCCATTCATTAGTGTTACACAAATGATATTCCTTTTGTACAAACCACTCTCACAATAAATTTTAACTTTCTCCGACCGAGGATTTGAACTTATACAACAAAACTATTAGTTTTTGCTTTTTTATTCTTTTTAATATAAAATGCACATTGTGTAGTACGTGAACTTCTGGCAGTTATCAATCTGAACTTCTCTCAGTTACGTGAAAATATCTGAGTTATTTATGAATTTTAATTTGAATTTCTTAATCCTTTTTATGAATTTTAAAGCGCTCTATTTTTAAAAGTTGAACTTCTTGTTATTCTATTTTTGAACTTCTTGTTTCCATTCTTTAATAACGAGGAAAATCTGAGTTTTCTATAATCATCGAACTTCTCCAACTTTTCTATATGGACTTCCTGATTTTATTTCTTAATATTTTTTATGAAATTCTGAAGTGCTCTATTTTTAAAAGTTGAACTTCTTGTTTCCATTCTTTAATAACGAGGAAAATCTGAGTTTTCTATAATCATCGAACTTCTCCAACTTTTCTATATGGACTTCCTAATTTTATTTCTTAATATTTTTATGAAATTTTGAAGTGCTCTATTTTTAAAAGTTGAACTTCTTGTTTCCATTCTTTAATAACGAGGAAAATCTGAGTTTTCTATAATCATCGAACTTCTCCTTCTTTTTAATTTTTACTTCCTGGTTTTATTTCTTTTAGTAACGGAAAAATTCCTGAACTTCCTGAGTTACACAACGTGAACTTCCCTTTGTAGGAACCCAACCTTTGGGCTATCTTCGCAACCATGCCTCCCAACGTAAATTATTCTGGCAGTTGTGTTCTATGTGATGTAAGTGTAATTTGGAAACGATTTTTAGCAGCTAAATGCCCGTTTTAAATAGGAATATCGCTCATTGGTGGATTTGCTCTTGGGTCATGACGAGCGTGTGATGATAATAATATTCTAAGAACTACATAACTTGCTGCAGTAGTAGCACTTGAAATTTCACAAGTACTAGGTTGAACTTCCGCAAACATTGCCCAAATGGGGCTTGCGATATATCATTGGAAAGCTATGGACATGAGTATCATGACCCAAGTTAATTTTTTGGCAAAATATACAGGTTATAAGAGCAGTTTTAAAAACCATTTTTCTTCATACAAAAATGTGAATCGTATTTTTGAGTCTATTTCAAAACCTTTTATCGGAATGAGGCAAATGAAATGGCGTTGGAAAGCTACTACAAATCCGCTCCTTCCCCATGCAGAAACTTTTTCCAAATTCTCTATGGGTTATAACTTTTTTTCTTTTTTTTAATTTGAACTTCTTTTTATTCTTTAGTAACAAGAAAAATCTGAGTTTTTTATAATCTCCGGACTTCTCTGTTATTTTAGTTTGAACTTCTGAGTCTTGTTCTTAGAAAAAAATATCCTAGTTTTGTAATTTGGACTTCTTAGTTAATTTCTATTTTTGAAATTTGGACTTCCTGGTTTATTTCTTTTAATAACGACAATATCCTAGTTTTGTAACAAATATTGAATTGCCCGTTATTTAAATTTCAACATCTAGAGTTTTTGTAATTTTAGAAATGATGAAAGTCCTTTTTAATTATTTTTGAACTGCAGTAATTTTGAAATTTGAACTTCTTGTTTTTTTATTTTAGAAACAATGAAATATCTGCTTCTAAGTTCTCTTTTACTTTTGAACTGCTCTATTATTGCTGCTTGAACTTCCTATGATCTTCCTGTCAGCAGATTTAGATTTTTTTAACTTTTATACATCTAACTATTGAATTATTTTATTTTGAAATTCTTGTTTCCATTCGTCAATAACGAGGAAATCTAAATTTTGTATAATCATAGAACTGATCCTCCATTTTTATTTGGACTTCTTGGTTTTATTTCTTTTGTAACCAATAAAAATTCTGGTTTTTTAATAAACATCGAGCCACTCGGTTTTTTAAATTTGAACTTCTAGGCTTTTAAAATCTTTTTAGGTACATTTTCACCCTGTAGGTACTTGTTTTATTATAAAAGCTGAGAGAGATTTGATGTTTAATACAGTGATGTATAACAGTAGTAGGACATGTCATATAGTACTGGTAGAACTTCATGGTGACCCACGTATAGCTATAGTAGAACTGGGCATACAACTATAGTGGAAGCAAAATGTCTTCCATTATGTTGCATCAACAAGTTAATTAGAGAGAGAAGAGAGCAATTGCTACGTGAAAAAGAAAACATCACCAGCGAGTAGCAGGTGCTGCATGCATGTGAGGTTAGAGCAGCAACATAGAGAGTGGTGAACATGCGTCCCACGGGACACACACGCACCAAACACACCACACTTGAACACACACGCACGAATGCTAGAAGAACTTCAGAAAATAATTCTGAAATCTAAACTTGGCACAAAGTCATAGAACGTCACAAAAATGTTTCTAAAATCTGAATTTGGTATGTAGGATGTAGCCATACTATAATTTCCTGATCATCTGCACTAGCACTTGCATCTGCACATATCTAAAGCCATAGTAAAACATCTCTAAAGTCTGAACTGAAGAGAGATTGCATTTCCTGCTTATCTGCACAAAAATTCGAACACATGGTTGAGGGCAACCAGAGAGCAAACCACATAGCTCCACTACTAGTATAATATGGTGTCTATTTTTGGTAACCTCTAATATGAGGAAGAAGGTGTAGGGGTTGTGTAGTTAGATCTGCTACATGGGGAAGAAATACATTGATTTGAGAAGTAGTATAGGAGGATCCTAGCCCTCTCCCCGCCTCCAGCCCGTCTCCCTCGTGTGTGTGCTTGATGGAGTCTAGGAGCAGTGCGAGAGAAGGCAAGCATGGCCACCCCCAACCACCACCAAGTTCTACTGCTACTACCGCGAGCAGTGTTTCATGGTGGACGCAGACGGACTAGGCCGCAGTAGCATGCCTGCCATGGTGAAGGTCATGTGCTGGGCTCCACGGAAATGGGGATCTTCTCCCCTTTGCATCAGGAAGGAGGAGAGATGGGACTTGTTTTTGCCGGCGAAGTGCAGGTGGAAGGAGAGGGGTGGTGGCAGGATGCAATCTAGGGAGGGAGGGCAACGGTGGCAGGCGCGCATGGTATGGGGAGGAAGGCGATGGCGGGAGGCGCACTGGGCTAGACGTGCGACAGCGGGAGACGCGCTGGAGCAGGACGTGACGATGCGTGCTGACGGTGCACGGATCCGGCTGCGAGGGCGGCATGGCAACCAAAGCCAGATGCGGGGGCGGCGCGGCGACAAGACCTGGGCGCGGGTGGCACCGAGGCCAGAGACAGGCAATGGGGCGGTGCGGGGGTTGGATCCGGACGATGGCAGCAGGAGGTGTGACGAAGCCAGGGCCGACGGAGGGAGGCGCGCCAGAGCTAGGGGACTGGCGGCGGGGATGGGGCAGATGTGGTGCGGGAGGTGGGGTGGTTGGGAAGGTCGTCATGGGGGAGTGGGCCAGTCAAATGCATTTGATGGACCGGCCAGGTTTATTCCTGTTTTGCATTTTCGGGAGTTCGGGAACATCCAGTCGGGCCCTTACAGGGCTGGCTTTGATCAGAATAACTATTCTGATCCTGGGATTAGAATAGTGCTACTATATATATAAGCAAAAAATTACTCAAATATAGCAAACGGGATCTCAAATGCACCAGAAAATCGAACCATAGGGTACAATCGTGATTTCTTACCGTGAAAAAAAAATCGAGGCAAAACGATGAACTTATGTTTTCATTCATATGAAAATATGTTGTTAGTTGATGTAAATGTTTTCAAATAGCACATGGTTCACTCACGAAAGCTATCTGCCTACTAAACCATGGCCAATGCCCGCCTGCCGCGCGCGTGATCTAAGTCGTGTGTTCTGATTGGCCAGAACCCAAACCCCACAGATCATACATCTGCACCATTGGATTCTCCCTGTTCAAACGACAATCCTCATCCCTTTAGATAGCAGATGCAGTTCCAGTTGTGATTTTATTTATGTCCACAAAATGCATGTTAAATTCAAAAAATGTCTTAAATATAGCAAAAGATACCTGAAATGCGTTAGAAAATCAAACCTGTGGTATAATTGTGATTGCGTACCATGAAATTTTTTATGAGGCCAAACGTTGAAGTCACTGGCCACTGGACTTTGAATTGACACGTCTCCTTTTGGAAACTACGATCCTTCTTGTGTGATGCTCCGGTTTGCAAGGAGCGATCATCAAAACTTGTGCCAAACTTCACTCCACGGGGTCGTGAGAGCACACCAGGGGCACACGTCGATTTTGATGATGTCTAGACTCAATCTAAATTTCCTGTAATTAAAATACCAACTAGGCCTACGCCGGTGGCCACACCTCATGACCGAAATGTTTGAAACTTCTCCCCGCTTCTCGGACAATGGATGAAAACTCGCAAAGCGGCACACAAATGATTTGTACACCTTCTTTGCTAACTAACACCCAAATGTAGTTGTAGTACGGTTTTGATTTTATATGCACTAAATGCAAGGTAAATGCAAAAAAATGACTTCAATATAGCAGACGAGACCTGAAATGGGCCAGAAAATCAAACCTAGGGTATATACGTGATTGTTTATCGAGAAATGTTTTTCGAGGCGGAATGATGTAGTCACCGACGATTGGAGTCCGAAGCCGCGTCTCCTTTTGGAAACTATGATCCTTCTGGTGAGATGCTCCGATTTGGAAGGTGTGAGCATCAAAACTTGTGCCCAACTTTACCAATTTTTTTCCATGGGATCCTGAGAGCATGCCACAGTGACACACCAATTTTTGCTATTTCCGGACTCTATATGCATTTCCTATAATTAAAATACCAACAAGACCTACGCCTCTGGCCGCACCCTGCAGCCAAACTATTTGAATTTTTTCCCGTTTGTCGGACAATGAATGAGAACTCCCGAAGCAACACATAAATGATCTTGCTAACACCCACATGTAGTTGTAACTATAGCAAATGATCCAAATATAAAATGATACCTCAAATGCACTAGAAAATCAAACCATAGGGTACAATGGTGATTTCTTACAGTGGATTTTTTTGGAGGCAAAACGATGAACTCATGTTTTCATTTAAACAAAAATATGCTGTTAGTTTGTGTAAATGTTTTCAAATAGCACACATTTCACTCACGACAAGTCGTGTGCCTACCAAACCGTGGCCGATGCCCCCTGCTGTGCGCGTGATCAGAGTCGTGCGTTCTAATTGGACAGAACCCAAACCCCACGGGTCGTACGTTTGTACCACTGGATGCTTCCAAATTGAATGGAGATCCTTATCCCTTTCATCAGCACATACAGTTCCACCTAGGATTTGATTTATATGCCAAAATGCACGGTAAATGCCAAAAAAGTCTTAAATACAGCACAAAGACCTGAAATGCGCCAGCAAGTCAAACTTGTGGTATAATGGTGATTGCTTACTGTGGGAAAAAATTAGAGGTGAAATGATGAACTCACGTCTTCATTTCAAAATTAGCACGTCTTCATTTCAAATGAAATTATGCTATTTGTGCACACGAGCGCTTAGAGGCAAACATTTGTATAGGCCTTTCCATGTGCCGACCAGGCATATTTTTTCACCCTTTTCACCTAGCCGGCCAACACCCCCACCGCCCGCCCGCGTTTCACTCAATTAGTCCACCCAATCTCCATTTCCAGCTCTCCCTCCCCCAGATCCATAGCAGAACCCTCTCTGGCGCCGGCGTGCTCAACCCGGCTGTGTGTCTGCTCTTCGGCGTCAACCCTACCTCTGTTGTCATTCCCAACACGCGGTTGCTGTGCCTCGCCATCTTCGTTTCCTCGCCAGCCACCCTCAAGCACATCGAGCCTGTAACCCTCGCCTCTCCTGTGGTCCTGCCGGGTTTGCATTAATAAACCTATTAGTTACTGCTGTCCATTCCAGTGAGGCATATTTCCTTGCAATCCCACTTCCTATTTCGTTCTGTATGTTCCCAAAGTGGCTATAAAATAACAGAGAGCGTATATATGTTCATTATCTACCTTCATAACTAGTACATATAAGATGTATTTGTTCCAATAAGTTAATGTCGATTTACAGATCATGGGTGCCCGAGTCACACAAACTTAACAAATAAGCCGTACATTTTCTAAATTATTGCATGACATGTTTAGACAGCTTGATACCAAGTTGTTAGATTTATGCTTATCCTCCTTTCCCGAGTTTAGCATGTGTTCTTTGTAGATGCCGAGTAGTAGCGACATCACTCATGGTTCAGGCGATATATCTTAATCTGATTCTGACAACCCTAGATCTTCAGCAGATGGTGAGGGATCAAGTAATCTGGAACAGGATAGAGCTACAACAATTACCCTTCTAGTCAGGACACGAAGGAACGTGTCGGATTTAGGGATCCGGCAACCCTTGAGAGGTTCAAACTCTGGGGTGCGTGTGGAGATCTCAACCTGCCCAGCCTGCCTACTCGCGATCCTCCTAGCCTAGCGCGTCGAGCTCAAAGGGACATAAAGACACAGAGATTTATACTGGTTCGGGCCACCGTTGTGGTGTAATACCCTAATCCAATGTGGTGTGGTGGATTGCCTCGAGGAGCTATGGATGAACTAGTATAGTGAATGAACAAGCATCAGGAGGTGAGGTGTTCTTGAGCTGGTGTGGTGTTCTACTTGTTCTGATTTCGATCCCCTGGTGGTGGCTAAGTCCTATATATAGTGGCCTTGGTCCTCTTCCCAAATATGAGAGGGAAGGGATCCCACAACGACGGGATTTGAAAGGGGACAAGCAGTACAGTCTATCCAGACAAAAGTAGTCTTCGCCTGCGAAAAGCCTCTGGTCGTGACACTGCGGTGGGCTCGGTGATGACCTCCGTCCTGCCATCCTTGCGGTCTTGGTCTTATTGCACCAGAATGGAAACCTTTGGCTGGTTCCTCGGGACTCCGCGCCTGTGGCTTGCCTCCCTTGCACCGAAGAGGAAACCTGCACTCTGCTCCCGCCCGGCGTCGGCCTGACCTTGGTCGTATTTGCTCACGTCAGTCGAGCCTTGTGAGGTACTTGCATAGAACTCTCCTCCCCTCAGGATCCCTCTTGAGGAGGCCACCTCCTTCTGGGGTCTTGGCGTTGTCCGCCTCATGAGGCTTGGCCCCTCGCGAGGATCTTGCGGTGTTGGTGTTGAAGCTGGGCCGCACCAGGCTGTCGATGGAGTCAACGATGGGCTGCAGGCAGGCAGGACTGGATACTCCCAAGTCCAGGACACCGACAATAGACCCCCGGTCCCAAGGCATGCTCGGACTTGGCTTCTAGGAGAAGCCAAAGGGCATGTGCGGAGTGCCATAGGCCCTAACCGCCTTCGGCCTTGATGATGCGTGGCGATTGATTTGACGTGGGCGACTTCTCTTCCCCATGCTGCCTCGGTAACTGCTCAACTTGACTGGTCGATGCGGCGTGCAGTAGGTCATGATGGCGCGATGTCGTGGAGGCCGGCGGTTGGCCTCGCTTGGCTATAAATGTGAGGGAGTGGCAGAGCTCCCCGTCCATCTTTCTTTCGTCTTGCTCCTGCCTGCTTCTCTCCTCTCCGTCTTGCTCCGATGGCGTCGCCGAAGAGGTTTTCAGCGGCCGAGAAGGGGAAGGCCTCCAAGGAGGGGCTAGCCTTGCCTCCTCCCAAGAGGGGTCATGGCCGTCCCCGCAAGCATCCCGTGGTCCCTCCAGCAGCATCCAGGGGGTGCCCCCTAGAGGCAGCGTTGCTCTAGGCACCCGCAATGGCACCTCCTCTCGCCGCAGGAGCCACCGGCTTCGGAGCAGCCCCCATGATGAAGGGAGGCGCGCCATGATCATGCGCCTGCCTCGACCGTGCTTTTCCTCGATGGAGGTGCTCCCTGAGTTCATGGTGTGGTCGGAGAGCCCTGCTAGCACCTCGCTCCGGCTCCCACACTTCTTCTCCGGTGAGCTTCCTTCTTCAGGGCTTAATGGCCTCTGGCTGCTGGATGACGGGTGTTGCAGCAGAGCTTCGTGGGTTGGTATCGAGGTCTCCGCCCATGGCAGCATGGTGCTGACCCGCGGCTGGCAGACCTTCGCCCGCGCGCGTGGCCTAGGAGGAAGGTGCACTCTCCACTTCAAGTATGATGGCCTGGCGACCCTCTATGTGAGGGTGTTCAGGGGGGACGGCCGCCGCGTGGGGTGCTGCCCAAAGGACAGCAGTGACAAGGATGGGGGCGATGTCGAGGTTGCCCTTGGCAACGCACGCTCCTCCTCCTGTGACGGCGGCTCTTCCTCGGATGAGAGCTCGAGCAGCGGTGGCTACGACCGCCCCCCGCGTCATTGTGCTCGTGTTGAGGACGCCGATGGTTCTTCCCGCTGCAGTGCTCCAGTGAAGCTGGAGAGGAGCCCGGCGTGGCCGACGAACTTGGACTCAAGGCCAGTGGCCCTATATCTCTTATGGAAGAACTGGTGGAGCGCCGGGCTACCTTGAGGCGCTGCTTGAGGATGCGGCACTGGTGCCAAGCTTGTATGCCTTCGGCCCCTCTTTGTTTAGCTTTTCCCATCTCCTGCAATCCGAAAAAGAAAGAAGAATGTACCCTGCGGGGGCGTGTAATGAATGGTTGCTGCTATGCCTTTTTATGTTATATTTGGCATCTTGATGCCGTGCTGTAGCGTTTGCAATTTGAGAGGGTTAAGGTAGGAAGGCTTAGCTTGGTATGTGCAGTCATCCTGCGCCTCATGAGAACTTGACCTTAGGTACTTGACAGAACCCCCTGGAGGTACGCCCTGTGCCCTCAGGAGGTACGCCTTGCCCTCAGGAGCCGCTGCAGGGCAGAGCTGTCCTTTGAAGGAAGAGAAAAATTGTCAAGCGACTTGGTCCCCCTTATGTGAGTCCCCTGCCATAGGTTAGCTCGGACCTGATGCACTGTGTTGCGCTGCCCAGGGGCATGGACATGAGGGGTTCTGGTGCCAGTGGACATGATCGAGGGCTCCTCGCGAGGATGAAGCCGAAACAACAGGGTTCGGCGCAGTGTGTGCGCGCAAAGGCAAGCCCTGGGCGACTGCCACCTCTCTCACGTCCTTAGACCATGCGCGAAGAGCGCGAGGAGAAGTGGTGGGCGACTGCCACCTCTCTCATGTCCTTAGACCAAAATAGGTTCGGAGAAAACACAACTCGAGGAACCAGCGTTCGAGAATACCAAATCCATTAAAAGACTACTAGAAAACTATAAGCAACTTTAGAAAGCAAATGAACAGCCGCGTCCGGCACCTAATCTAGTCTTCTCACCAGCGTGGAGCTAAGTGCTGCCACTAGGACATGGGAGGGAGCCCCCATGAGGCCCCAGGGCAACTCTCAGGAAACTCCGGGGTGTGTGCAGCCCCATCATTATTATGTGAGAGTGTCACGAGCGGAGACCTTCACAGGACGGAGCCTTTCTTCAGGGGTAGAACTTCCGGAGGTGCTGGATGTTCCAGGCGTTCTAGATGGGGACCCTGTCCTATGTCTCTAGGCGCGCGGCGCCATGCCTAGAGACACATGCAATCCTAAACGGGCCCTCCCACATGGGAGAGAGCTTATGCAGCCCCTCCCAGGAGAGCACCCGCCTCAGGACGAGATCTCCCACCTCTAACATCCTGGAGCGGACGCTACAACAGCGGTACCGCCGCAGCGCCTGTTGGTACCTCGCTGCTCGGAGTGAGGCTTGACAGTAGTGTTCCTCCCCCAGCACGAGATCCAACCTCCACGTGGCATCCTGCTGCATTTCATTGAACACCAGGACCCGCATGGAGCGATGCTTGACCTCGCGAGGGAGAACCGCTTCTGCTCTATAGACGAGGCAGAACGACGTTTCTCCTGTTGGCTTGGTTCCGGTGGTGCGGATGGACGACATCACAGACTGCAATTCGTCGAGCCAGCCCCTGCCACAGGCCTCGAGCTTCTTCTTGAAGGTGCGGGTCTTGAGGCCCCTCAGGACTTCCGCATTGGCCCTCTCAGCCTGTCCATTGCTCCGTGGATGTGCTACTGAGGCATAGTAGATCTGCGTTCCAAGGTTAGCACAATATGTTTTGAAAAGGTTGCTAGTGAACCGCGAGCCGTTGTCGGTGATGATGTGATTGGGGACCCCAAATTGGCTCACGATTCCCATGATGAACTTGACGGCTGATCCAGCTGGCATGGTGCGCACGGCTTCTACCTCCGCCCACTTGGTGAACATGTCGATGGCGACGTAGAGGTATTGGTAGCCCCCTGGCGCCCGAGGGAACGGTCCCAAGATGTCCAGCCCCCAAACCGCAAACGACGACGTGAGCGGTATTGTCTGGAGGCCCTGCGCGGGCTGATGGATCTGCTTGGCGTGAAACTGGCATGCTTCACAAGAGCGCACTAGCTCTGTAGCATCGTTCAGTGATACGTCTCCAATGTATCTATAAATTTTGATTGCTCCATGCTATATTATCTACTGTTTCGAGCAACATTGGGCTTTATTTTCGACTTTTATATTACTTTTGGGACTAACCTATTAACCGGAGGCCCAGCCCAGAATTGTTGTTTTATGCCTATTTTAGTGTTTCGAGGAAAAGGAATATCAGACGGAGTCAAAACGGAACGAAATCAACTGGAGAAGTTATTTTTGGAAGGAAAGCAACCCAGGGAACTTGGAGTGCACGTCAGGGGAGATACGGGCTGCCCACGAGGGTGGGGGGCGCGCCCACCCCCCCCCCCCGGGCGCCCCCTGCCTCGTGGGCCCCCGTAGCTCCTCCGACGTACCCCCTATACCCATATATACTCTCATACCCTAAAACTTCCAGAACGGAGATTAGATCAGAAGTTCCGCCGCCGCAAGCCTCTGTAGCCACGAAAAACCAATCGGGGCCCTCTCCGGCACCCTGCCGGAGGGGGCCATCATCACGGGTGGCCATGGAGGAGTATCCCGGAGGGGTCTTCATCACCATGAAGGCCAAAGACCAGAAGGTGGAGGCCATGGAGGAAGAAGCACAAGGGGGAGAACCTCTCCTCCTCTCTCTTGGTGGCACCGGAGTGCCATCGGGAGGGGAATCATCGCCACGGTGATCGTCTTCATCAACATCACCATCATCATCACCATCCTCATCTCTTTTACGCGGTCCACTCTCCCGCACCCCGCTATAATCCCCTACTTGAACATGGTGCTTTATGCCACATATTATGATCCAATGATGTGTTGCCATCCTATGATGTTTTGAGTAGATATCTTTTGTCTTTGGGTTGATTGATGATCTAGATTGGTATGAGTTGTATGTTTTACTTTGGTGCTGTCCTATGGTGCCCTCCGTGTCGCGCAAGCGTGAGGGGTTCCCGCTGTAGGGTGTTGCAATACGTTCATGATTCGCTTATAGTGGGTTGGTGAGTGAACAGAAGCACAAACCCGAGTAAGAGGGATTGTTGCGTATGGGAATAAAGAGGACTTGACGATTTAATGCTATGGTTGGGTTTTACCTTAATGATCTTTAGTAGTTGCGGATGCTTGCTAGAGTTCCAATCATAAGTGCATATGATCCAAGTAGAGAAAGTATGTTATCTTATGCCTCTCCCTCATATGAAACTGCAATAGTGATTACCGGTCTTGTTAACAATTGCCTAGGACAATTCTGCACACCGATCCACCATTATTCCACACTCGCTTTTATATTATTTAGTATTATATTCTAACTTTATGATAATAGCACCTACTTTTATGTTTTAGCTCTCCGATTTCATGCAAAGTTATCCTCTCCATACCCACAACGTAGTATTATTTCTCATTGCTAGTTGGAAGGAAACGTTCGGTGCACGTAGAGTCGTATCAGTGGCAGATAGGGCTTGAGAGAATATTGATCTTACCTTTAGCTCCTTGTGGGTTTGACACTCCATACTTATCACTTCCATCTTTGGAAAGTTCTACGATGATTCCTTGCACTTGGCGATTATCATTGAGCGCGGTGGGCTAGTAGAAGCCGTTGCGGAACGCCTTGCCCACCAGGATGCGCGACGAGGAGTGATGCCCGCAGTCCCCACCATGTATGTCCACCCACAGCTCGAGCCCCTGTTCCCTGGAGATGCACCGCAACGAAACATGATTGGGCCTCCTGCGATATAACTCACCATCCTTGATGCAATACACGGTGGCCTGACGGGCCACGCACTCAGCGTCCTCCTCCTTCTCTGGCAGGGTCCCTTGAAGCAGGTAAACCTTGAACTCTTTGTTCCAGTAACCCTTCCAAGACTCGAGCGCGAGCAGCAAGCGGGATCCTGAGGGGTGACCACAGGATAGAGCGCCCGTCTCGGGTGCCTGTGGCAAGTCCTCCTGAGGTGGTGCTGGGGCCGTGACGTGCAGGGTCGCAGTTGGCTTGAAGAGCCGCTCCTCATACACCCCTGGCTCCTAAGGGAGCCCGCGAGAGGCTCGTTTGGCAATGTCATCTGCTTCCTTGGTTGTCCTGCGCGGGATGTGCCACAGCTCCATGCCCATGAACCGCTTCTCCATTTTGCGCACCTCCTCCAGGTACGCCTCCATGTGCTCATCCTTAGGCATGTACTCTTTGTTTGAGAAATTGATGAGAAGCTGAGAGTCACCCTTGATGGTGAGGCGCTTTACTCCCAGTGCGGCCACGGCCCTGAGCTCGGCAAGCAAGCCTTCGAATTCTGCGATGTTGTTGGAGACCTTCTCGCCCCGTTGTAAGTAGAGTTGTACTTCATAAAAAAGATTGTCCTTGGTGGGTCAGATGGGGATGGCACCCGCTCCTGCGTCTTGTCGAGGAAACGCCCCATCGAAGTACATGATCCATCCATCCGGCTCTTCATCTCCTGGCAGGAGGGAGCAGTCCTCGCCTTCCCCGTGGCCTGGAGCGTCAGTCCACTCGGCCATGAAGTCTGCGAGGGCCGTGCCCTTGATGACCCTGGTGGTACTGAACTCGAGATTGAATGCTTGAAGCTCAATGTTCCATTCGGAGACTCGCCCGGCTGCGTTCGGGCTCCGGAGCACCCTCTCCAGTGGGTACGCTGATGCAACCTTGATGGGGTGGCCTTGAAAGTAGTGGCGCAGTTTCCTGGATGCGACTAGAAGTGCGAGCAAGAGCTTCTGTGGCATGGGGTAGTGTTCCCGGGCATCCCTCAGTACTATGCTAACGAAGTAGATAGGGTGCTCGATGAGGGGGGAAGCATCAGCAGAATCTTGTTCTTCATGAGGGCACAGGTCCCTTACGGCCTCTTGAGGCCTGTCCTCCGGAGCCTTGGCAGCCGAGGGGTCAATTGTGGCTTCAGGAGGAACGCCTGCCACTACGCCGGCCGAGGCTTCAGATGCCTCGCACTGGGGGTGCTGCGCCTTGCTTGCCGGTTGCGCATCTTGCTGAGGCTTCTTGATCGGGCGCTCCTTCCTTAGTGCCACCAGGGCAGCGCTGGCTGAGTGCGGGGTTGCTGCCAGGTAGAGCACCAAGGGTTCGAGAGGGCGCGGTGCCACCATCACGAGCGGACTAGTCAGATATCTCTTGAGGTCCTGGAAGGCTGCGTCTGCCTCGAGGGTCGACTCGAACGGCTCCTTCCTTTTCATCAGCTTGAAAATGGGAGGGCGCGCTCCCCCAGCTTGGAAATGAAGCGCCCAAGTGAGGACACGCAACCAACCAGCTTCTGCATCTCCTTCAGGGCTTGTGGGGGGGTTCATATCCTCTATCACCATCACCTTTTCTGGGTTAGCCTCGATCTCTCTGTGTGACACCAAGAAGCCCAGCAGCTTGCCGGAAGGGACCCCAAACACATACTTCTCGGGGTTAAGCCAAAGATCCACCGCGTGCAAGCTAGCGAACGTCTCCTCCAGATCTTCTATCAGAGTCCTGGCCTCCCGAGACTTCACCACTATATCATCAACGTAGGCCTCTGCGTTCCTCCCGAGCTGCGAACCCAGGGCAATGTGCATCAACCATTAGAGGGTTGCTCCGGTGTTGCGCAGCCCGAAGGGCATGCAGGTGTAGCAGTACACCCACATGGGATGTGGATTGCCGTCTTCTCCACGTCCTCCACGGCCATCTTGATCTGGTGGTAGCCGGAGAAGGAATCTAGGAAGCACAATAGGTCGCACTCGGCGGTGGAGTCAACGATCTGGTCGATGCAAGGGAGTGGGAAGGGATCTTGCGGGCAGGCCTTGTTGAGGTTGGTGAAGTCGACACACATGCGCTCATTCCCTCCTTTCTTGGGGACGATGACGGGGTTCGCCAGCCACTCTGGGTACCGCACCTCTCTGATGACCCCTGCGTCTTGTAGCTTATGGGTTTCTTGGATGATGAAGGCCTGCTGCTCAGTGGACTGGCGGCGAGCCTTCTGCTTCACCGGCCGCACATTTGGGCATACCCTCAGGTGGTGCTCGATTACCCCCCTTGGGACCCCAGCCAGGTGCTTGGGTTCCCAAGCGAATACATCCTTGTTGGCCCGCAAAAAGTTGATCAATGCCTCCTCTTGATCCCGAGGGAGGCCAGCCCCTATAGTGAAGGTGGCACTGGCCATCCCATCCTCGAAGACAGGCACTTGCTTCGTCTCATCTCGGTCTTGGGAGAACGACTACTTCTTCTTGGCAGGCGCTGCTTCTGGGGCCTCCTGATCCTTCTTCTTGCTGGGTAGCGTGGTCACGGCTATCATGAAGGCGAGTTTGAGGGCCTGCAGTGCACCATTGGTGTCCCCCGCCACCGTGAGGACACCGTTGCTGCCAGGCATCTTCATGAGGTTGTACGTGGGGTGGGTCGCAGCCGTAAACTGGGCCAAGGCTAGGTATCCCAGGATAGCATTGTACGACAGGTCGATCTTGGCGATGTCGAAGTCAATGAGCTCGGTGTGGTAGTTGTCGCGGGACTCGAAGGTGACAGGGAGACGGATCTGCCCCAGGGGCCTGCTGGAGCCGTCGCCGACCTCAGAGAAAGGCTTTGAGGGGAGGAGCCGGCTGGGCGGCACGTGGAGCAGGCTGAACGCCTCTAGGGAGAGCATGTTGAGGCTGGCTCCACAGTCGATGAGGGTCCTGGTGATCGCCATGTGGCAAATGGTGGGGGTGCAGAGCATCGGGAGCGCGCCTACGCCCGTCGTGGCGGCAGGATGATCCTCGGGGCCAAAGATGAGGTCAGCTTGGGGCGCCGCCAGCCCGGGGGAGCCCCCGAGCCCGCCTGAGTGTTGCCTACCCGCCGGTAGAACTGCTTGATGTGGTGGTCGGAGGGACGCGCCTAGGAGCCACCTAGGAGAGCTGCGACGACCGGGGGCGCTAGCTCCACGTAGTGGGCAAGGAAGAGGTCGCGCAGCTCCTCCTAGGAGGCCATGGAAGATGCCGGCAGGTTGAGCAACCAGGCGCGTGGTGCACCGACGAGGGCCATGGGGAACCAGTTGGCCTTCACCTTGTCATCTCCGCCAGCCGCCAAAACTGCCTCCTCGTATGCCTGAAGAAAGGGGGCTGGATCTGCCGCGCCGTCGTAGCGTGGCGGCATCTCTGGTCAGAACTTGGGCGGCCACTGCACCTGCCGTAGGGAGAGGGTGAAGCAGCGCAGCCCCGGCGCTTCTCTGGGCACGCGCGTCGATGGGGCCGACGGAGGAGCGCCCGCCATAGGGGCCTAGTGGCACGATCTAGAGGTCGAGGAAGAGGATTCCAGCCATCCCCCCTACCCGGTGTGCCAAATGTCGGATTTAGGGATCCGACAACCCTTGAGAGGTCCGAACTCTGGGGTGCGTGCGGAGATCTCATCCTGCCCAGCCTGCCTACTCGCGATCCTCCTAGCCTAGCGCGTCGAGCTCAAAGGGACATAAATACACAGAGATTTATACCAGTTCGGGTCACCGTTGTGGTGTAATACCCTAATCCACTGTGGTGTGTGCGATTGCCTCGAGGGGCTATGGATGAACTAGTACAGTGGATGAACAAGCCTCAAGAGGTGAGGTGTTCTTGAGCTGGTGTGGTGTTCTACTTGTTCTGATTTTGGTCCCCTTCTATGGTGGTGGCTAAGTCCTATATATAGTGGCCTTGGTCCTCTTCCCAAATATGAGCGGGAAGGGATCCCACAACGGCGGGATTTGAAAGGGGACAAGCAGTACAATCTATCCTGACAAAAGTACTCTTCGCCTGCGAAAAGCCTCTGTTCGTGACGCTGCGGTGGGCTCGGTGGTGACCTTCGTCCTGCCATCCTGGCGGTCTTGGTCTTGTTGCACCAGAATGGAAACTTTTGGCTGATTCCTTGGGACTCCACGCTTGTGGCTTGCCTCCCTTGCACCGAAGAGGAAACCTGCGCTCTGCACCCACCTAGCGGCTGCCTGGCCTTGGTCGTCATGGCTCACGTTAGTCAAGCCTCGTGAGGTACTTGCATAGAACTCTCCACCCCTCAGGAGCCCTCCCGAGGAGGCCACCTCCTTCGGGGGCCTTGGTGTCATCCGCCTCGCGAGGCTTGGCCCCTCGCGAGGGTCTTGGGTGTTGGTGTTGAAGCTGGGCCGTACCAGGCCATTGATGGAGTCATGCGGTGGGACGCAGGCAGGACTGGACACCCCCAAGTCGAGGACGCCGACAGAACACTCCAAGGAAGTCCACACACTAGCCTAAAGATGTATATGAAGTGACCGAGATCGATTTAAAGTTTTGG
This sequence comes from Triticum aestivum, assembly GCF_018294505.1. Lineage (NCBI taxonomy): Eukaryota > Viridiplantae > Streptophyta > Magnoliopsida > Poales > Poaceae > Triticum > Triticum aestivum. The sequence goes on along the minus strand of NC_057804.1, from coordinate 202,224,359 downwards.
GCTCCGACTGAACCAGATCAAGCACGCACGAGGTTCAGGAGTGTGTGTGGATTTGTTGTAGGGCAAGGCTCAACATTAATCTCCTAGGGTTTCGGAAGGCTGACACAGAAACACGACAAAGGGTAGTCTTGGAGATCATGGATCACTTCAACTTTCCAGAGGAGTGGAGAATGCAGGTGGAACACGCTGCACTAAAGAAGGCTAGGTATGCTTGGAGAAACTCGAAGCACATGTTGTACAAGAAGTACTTGAGTGAAGGCAAGGACCCAATCCCCGGAAACCCCCAAATTACAAAGGGAGGCTAGGCAGAATTCAAAAGGGTCAGGGCAACTGCAGAGTTTGCTACAAAGATTGCCAAGCAAACAGAACTTCAGAAGAGGAACACACACCCCATCGCATGGGCGTGGCAGGATACTACGACATGAAAATGATACGGGACGAGGAGGACAAAGAAGCAATAGCTGCGGGTGGGAAACTAACCTTTAGTGAAATTAGGGGAAAACACGCTAGAGACTACTTGCAGGCACGTGCAAGGAGGCGTGATGACGAAACTTTTTACTTTGAAAACTCACATGAAAAAAATCTGCATCACGTGATGTTAAAGGCTTCCGAGATCCCTGGAAGGTTCTATAGGAACTTAGGGCCATGTGACATTCTGTCCGATGCTCTCAAAACAAGAGAGGCCCCTGGCTGTGCAAGGGGTATAGGTGTTAATTTCCTGCACAAGAGGGCTTTCACACTCAGCAAAGAAGAGATGCTTAGCATGAAAAAAGCGAGGAGTGAAATGAAGCAAAATGAATTGTATGAAAGGTTGAGGAAGGACATGTATCCGACTGTTCCAAACAAAATTCAAGAGTCAATGATGATGCAGAGGACTCTAACACAGACAGCCAGCAGCTGGGAGGGGAGGCGGGCATGGAGGATGCTGGTTATTCCATGACAACACCGCACAAAAGTAGCTGTGCATCAGCTCCCCAGCGACACTGAGACTGCAGCTGCTCATGATGATGCTATATCTGATCTATCTGGAATGAAAGACAGACTGAAGGGTGGGCTTACACGTTATGAAGGTACATTAAAATGTGCAACAACCTGGGTTTACCCACCCTTCTTGGAAGAGGGCCTCTTGTTGCACAATGTGCCATTAAAGTCGGGCTGTGTGAAGTGCTACGTGACTGAAGTAAAGCCTGGATTCAGTTAATTTACCCTAAAGAATGTCCTAGGAGACTTTGATGAGCAAATGACCTTGGGAGAAACACTATTACATCACATCCAGTGGCCACAAAAGGAAATAAACTTCAGGGATGAGATCCCTGAAGCCCCGCCAAGAGCAACCAATGTCGCGCCTGAACCGGTGACACTCTCCTTGCCACAACAGCTCTCGCATGCTTCCCCCAAAGAACCTAATACTTGTAATCCGACGGCTGATGCATCAACCCGTGATCAGCCCGCCCGACTTTGTGCCATACAGGCCATGTCATCGTCCACCCTAGAGCAGCCAGTGGCAAGGCCTACAAATGATGAAGACACACCACCAGTTCCGATGCCGGCCACTAAAGCGGCGGGGGGAGACCCAGCTACAACACATGCTCAGTAGACCAACCTGGTGGAACGAACTGCTAAGCAGTCTGATGCTTTGGAACCGCCTGCTAAGAAGTCCGTAGGTCCAGAACCGAGTGCTGATCAGTCCCTCGGTCTGCAGCCGCGTGATCAGCATACCAATGCGTCAGCACCTCCTGCTCAGCAAACCAACGCGTTGGCACGGCCTCCTCAGCACACCGACAAGTTGGCACTACCTCTGCGGAAACCCAACATAGCTTCAATGCATGGCCAGCAGTCCGATACATCCGCTCCTACAACCCAACAGTCCGTCACAGCAGCACCGCTAGCTCAGCAGTCCGGCATAGCTAAACTATCTGCTAAGCAGTCCGTCGAAGCTGTATCTTCTGGATTTTAGCCAACCAGACCTTGGACCAGAAGTGCTTCAAGTACCAACAAGGAAGCGGGCAAAAAGGCTGCACTTGTGAGGAAGCGCGCCCCGAGAGCGAAGATGAAAGAGAACAATTTCCTCTTACTTAAAGCACTCATCGCCGAGAACCAAATTAACAGCAAGTTGTTCGAATTGGGGAGTAATATTATTTTTGACGGCATGGATGATGGAGAAATAGCTTTGTGGCTTGCTAAAATAAAAGTAGACATACTTGAAGGACGCCATTACGTCCATGGACGGCCATTTCTTATTGGCGAATACTTTGAGAGTGCAGCTCCAGTTGCCGCGAGTTACATAAATATTGCATGGATCAAATGTTAGCAGGTCATCGTGTTCTACTAGTCTACTATAATGGAGATCATTTCCGACACGATGCTGGTTCCATCAGTGTGAGTTTTGAGGACTTACATCTCTTCTTCAAATTCAACGAACTCGATGCCACTCTTGTTAGATGCCTAATTTTGTAAGTACTTAACTAACTCTGTTCAACTTCTCCATACAAGGCTGTAAACGATAAACAACTAACTGCATTTTATTCCTCTCAGGGGATTGAACGCGTAGAGAAGAAAAAGGGAGAGTGTGTATTTCATAGATCCTGCATTAGCAAATGGTATAGCATTACATGGTAAGGATGCGCGGGAGTGGTCCATTAACACGGTCGCCCGTATCTTGGAAAATATGTCTCAAGCAGAATCATTTCTCTGGCCATATCATGAACGATAAGTCAAATAAACAACCACACATACACTGATTGTCTTTCAAATTTTTACATAATTCATAAGTTCATGGATTTCTTAATATGTAGCAATCACTGGATATTGGTACTCATTGTTCCAAACATGAACACAGTTTACTACATGAATTCTCTCAGAGAGTCAACAAACACTCAGGATCTGACGCATCATCAACAATTCATGGATAGGTATTGAATTCTATGATGTTGAAATTAATTTGCATTCATATCTGGTTCAATAATTGATGTTCTCAAAATTCATCTTCATTTGCAGTGTCCTCACATTATGGAAAACTAAACCAGGGAACCTGTTCAAGAGGGAACTACCTCTGCAGCACGAGATCGTTTCCCTGGTAACACACCGAAATCTGTTATTTTTGGAAAATGTATCCAATTGTCGGCAAATACCTTTTCTTACGCTAGTCAAATGTTCAAGCTTCTAAATAAACCTCTTTCTATTTCCGTCGAAAGAAATAAAACACATCTAACACCGGTTAGGTTATTCCTAACAGGACAAATACATGAGTAATTATGTACCAAAAATTTTAGTGACCTCAGCAACAAGCAGGGACCAACCTTTGTGGATATTATGTTTGTAGACACATGATCTACATCTGCAAATTAGCTGATAGTTGTGAAGATGCTCGCGGATTAGTACCAATAATTTAATCTTAATTAATATCTTCTACTCCACTCATATGGCACATTCTAATCTTAAAAATACTGCAGCTCATCTTAGAACCGAGGACCCCTGAACCGCTCCCTGCTGGTGAATTGTTGATGGTTCGGAGATTTATCAGTGACATCTTCCTGAAGCACTACATCAATCCCACTGGTGATAATGAAGATTTCAGCATGCCTTCTCCTGAAACATTGAGTAAGAGTTAGCCGGTAAACATATACGCATGGATCCATTGTTTTCCATCTGATGAGGTCTTCGTATTTCGTACACTATGATTAATTATGCAATGCATATATATGTCAACAAATAATTGGAATTTAGCTACCATTTGTTCAATTGCAATTGTTGCGAAATCTGATGAATGTTCTTCCTGTGGACACTATTTGTTCAATTGCGTATTGTGGCAAATTTGCTTTTCGCATGCCGATTCAAATGGGATGTTTTTGCTTTAACCTAGCAATTGCTCCGCACACAGTTCAACTAAATGAGTGTGTGCGATCCACATCGGAATGTATTCGTCAATCATAGCGGAACTATCAGTGATAGACAACACATCGTAGATGATTTGCAGCACTACTACATCCGCGTAGGGGCTCCGGAACCATTTATGATATCACATTATCGCACACGAGAGCTCGGAGTAAATCGTGCCCAATGGAAAATACAATCCCAGCCGTAAAATTTTCAGGAAACGTGTGGGATCACAAACAAAAAGCACACACCACTCTTACCACAATCGTCCGTGATACACAACAAATCACAAACGGTCTGCAACACTTGTATGTGTGCAAAGGGGCTCCTGGACCGTTTGTGGTACAACATTATCGCACACGGTAATTGTTCGAAAACATGTGCGATGGAGTCTTGCATGGCAGACGAGTTCCACAGAAAACTCGTGTGCGATGGGGCACGTATCACACACAGTTCATATGTTGGCCCGTGTGCCTTACATACTGTTTCCCAAACGGTTCATTATGGCACACCGTTTGGTTTCAGTTCGTCATTAGAAATGTTTAATCAATGATCCTACACGTACGAAAGAATTTAGTGTGTGCTGCATCGCATACGATTACATTTGGCAAGGACTCTACATCATGGCTCCCTATCCCCGACGGTTTATGGGTCATGTGGGAAGGACCCCCGTATCACACACACTCACTTGGCGACGGTTCCTAACACCATCGTGGAAAGGGGTTAAAAACCGTTTGTATAGCACCTCACTGTACCATTATGAGCGAAATATTTACTCTACTATACTGCATCATCCTCTCCTCTTCGGGGAAATCCCAACGCAGCTGACAAGTAGCAGGAAGAATTTCTGGCGCCATCGCCGGGGAGACATCACTAACACCTATCAAGTACAATCGTTAAACTTTCATCTCCTTGCATTTACTTTCATTTGCTATTTGCCCCTCGTTTTCATCTCCCACACTTCTAAAATGTTTTTGACACTAACAAAAATATTTTCCGTTTGCCTTTTTGCTTGTTTGCTTGCTTAATCGCGATGTATCAAGAAAATACCAAGTTGTGTGAATTTTCCAACACTAATAAAAATGATTTTATTAGTGCCCCAATTACTCCTCTTGCCACATGCGGAGTCTTGTGATATTAATGCCGCTTTGCTAAATCTTGTTATGAATGAACAATTTTCTGGTAGTCCTAATGAAGATGATGCATCCCATCCTAACACTTTCGTTGAGTTGTGTGATATGCAATAGAAAAAAAGATGTGGATAATGATATTGCAAATTAAAATTATTTCCGTTCTCACTATGAGATCGCCCTAAAACTTGGTTTTCATCCTTCCCACGAAATAGTATTGATTCTTGGGATAAGTGTAAGGATGCTTTTGTTGCCAAGTATTTTCCTCTCGCGGAAATTATTTCTCTTGGAAATCAAATTATGAATTTTAAGCAACTTGAGCATGAACATTTTGCGCAATATTGAGAGAGCATGAAATTAATGATAAGAAATTTCCCTACTCATGGCTTAAGTTTATGGATGATCATACAAAAAATTTATGCGGGATTGAACTTCCTTTCTAGAAATCTTTTAGATTCTGCCGCGGGTGGTACCTTCATGGAAATCACAGTAGGAGAAGCTACAAAATTTCTTGACAATATTATGGCAAATTATTCACAATGGCATACTGGAAGAACTCCGACTAGTAAACAAGTGAATTGTGTTGAAGAAATTAATACTTTGAGTGATAAAGTAGATGCACTTATGAAAATGGTTGCTAGTAAGTGTGCTGATATTGATCCTAATGATGTGCCATCATCTACTTTGATTGAGCAAAATAATGATCCCGTAGCTGTGAATTTTGTCTCACGAAACAACTTCAATAGTAATGCTTATAGAGGTAATTTTAATCCTAGGTTATTTCCTAGAAATTCCTCTAATAATTATGGCAATTCCCGTGATAATTCTTATAATAATAATATGATTCCCTCTTATCTTGAGAGTAATATTGAAGAATTTATTAATGCTCAAAATGTTTTTAATACTACGATAGTGGAAAAACGGCGTAAACTTGATGATATGTCTAGGAGCACGGATAGAATTGTTCATGATGTGGAAAATCTAAAATCTAAAATTTTCTACCCAAGCTTGATATTAATGAATCCATTAAGGCTATCTATGTTTCCATTGATGAGAGTAAAGAAAGAACTTCTAGGTTGAGGGCTAAGCAAGGATTCTTAGAAAAAGCAATTCCGCCCAGTTTTTATGGTTGCACTAATGAAGATATTAAAATGATTGGTGTCTCACCCATTATATCTTTGTATAGTAATATAAAGCTTTATGAAAAGGGGACTAAAGATGAGTCAACTTTAGCTAGAAGGTGTCTCCATTGTTCGGAGGGTGAAAATCTGAAGGAAAAATTTGATAAAAGTGGATTTGGAGAGGTCAAAACTTCAAATAGTCATGTGCCCACTATTTTGGATTTCAAGGGTTTTAATTATGATAGTTGTTCTTTAATTGAATGTATTTCCTTATTGCAACCCATGCTAAATTAACCCAATGCTTTTACTAAACATATTGTAGAAGCTATGATGAAGGCTTTAGAAGAAAAGCTAGAATTGGAGGTTTCGATACCTAGAAAATTATATGATGAGTGGGAACTTACTATTAAAGTTAAAATTAAAAATTATGAGTGCATTGCTTTATGTGATTTGGCTGCTAGCACTTCAACAATACCAAAATCTTTATGTGATGTGCTAGGATTTACCAATATGGATGAAGTACTCTTAATTTGCACTTAGTAGATTCCACTATTAATAAAACTTTGGGTAAAATAAATGATGTTCTTATTCTTGCAAATAGGAATTATGTGCCCATTGATTTCATTGTGCTTGATATTCATTGCAATCCGTCTTGTCCCATAATAATTGGTAGGCCTTTCCTACGAACCATAGGTGATATTATTGTATGAAAGAGGGTAACAATAAGTTTCAATTTATATTAAAGAAGGGTACGGAGCACTTCACTAAAAATAAAATTAATCCACCATATGAATCTATTATGAGGGCCACCTATGGAATTGATTTGAAGGATGACAACACTTAAAACTATGCATTACTCCTAGATAGGGTGTAAAACAATAGCGCTTGCAACCCAATACTATCTTTTTTTATTTCCTATTTTTAGTGCACATACAATTATATTATTATTGTGGTTGTGTTTTTGTGTTTAAAAGTGTTTGTGCCAAGTAAAGCCTTTGGGATGACTTGGATGATAATTGCTTTGATTCTTTGAAAAAACGAAACTTTTGCACCCAGCAGCAGAATTGTTTAGATTAACTAGAACGTGGTAAATTTTAGAAGTTCTTACACATGATTGATATACAAATTGCCCATATTGTCCTTAATTTTTAGAATTTTTGGAGTTACAGAAGTATGGTCATTCTTTGGTACTTGCTTTGATGAATCTATGGATTGTATCGGGGGCGTTAAGACATTGTGAAGTTAGAATATAGTAGGTATTATGCAACAATAAAATATGAATGGGTTTACAACAATAACTAAAGTGGTGATTTGCTTGTTATACTAACGGATCTCACGAGTTTTCTGTTGAGTTTTGTGTGCTAAAGTTTTCAAGTTTTGAGTGAGATCGCAATGGATAAAGGAATAAGTAGTGGCAAGAGCCTAAGCTTGGGGATGCCTGAGGCACCCCAAGGTATTATTCAAGGAGACCCAAGTACCTAAGCTTGGGGATGCCCCGGATGGTATCCCCTCTATCTTCTACCAACTATCAGTAAATTACTTTGAGCTATATTTTATTTCATCACATGATATGAGTATTTCTTAGAGAGTCGTCTATTATATGAGCCTTTTCTTTGTTTGCTTTATAGTTTGCCAAAATAATCTTTGTTGTACACACCTTTTTGAGAGGGACACACATTATTCGTTATTTGTTAGAATACTCCCTATGCTTCACTTATATCTTTTGAGCTAGGCAGTTGATCTAGTACTTCACTTATATCTCTTAGAGCACGATAGTGGTTATATTTTAAAGAAATTGTTGCACTCTATTGCTTCACTTATACCATCTTGAGAGTTTAGAATAGTAATGGCATTATGTACAAGTTATGAACTTGCTCCTAATATGATAGGTATTCAAGAGGGATATAATAAAAAGTTTCATGAAGATCACTGAATATGATAAGTTTGATTCCTTGCAATCGTTTTGCGATATAAAGATGGTAATATGTGGGAGGTACTAGTGAATTATTGTGGTTTAGTAAGAATATTGGTGTTAACACTACTGTAGGATGCTGCTAACGCGACACTACAATCAGAGACCCTTCGACGAAACTGTGTGCGATGCATTAATCGCAAACGGTGATGTAAAGAAACCATAAAAAACAATGATATGATACATTTGCAATGGCGGAGACATCAAACACGATTCACATTATAGTTATGTGCGATGCGTGGCATACGGTTCACTCCGATGAACTATTTGTTACGAGGCAGAACAACAGAAATGGGCATCCAGATGAAGGTGTGCGATATACGGCATATAGTTCACTCGGATGAACTGTTTGTGATTAGGCAACTCAACAGATACAGTCATCTAGATCAAGGTGTGTGTGATAGATGACATACATTTCAATCGTATGAGCTGTTTGCGTTGAGCCAAGAGAACAGAAACGGTTCAACTTAATAAGATGTGTGTGATACACGGCAAACAGGTCTGTATCAGAAATGTGTGCAAAGACCGATAATAACACATACCATTGCTGCTAATAAGGTGTGTGTGTTGTGCGATGTGATTGTAGATAGAACAATAATACACACACACACACACTTATAAGGACATGGTTGCATAACCAAATTAAACATCCAATTACATACGTGGCTACTACACACATGACATTTGCACACACCAAAGTAAACTATTACATGCATAATTACATAGGTGGTTACTACACACATGACATTTCTACACACCAGAGTAAACTATATATACATGCATAATTAACTAGGATAAACGATCATATGATCATCATCTACTTCTTGTGACGCTTGCCGCTACTGCTCTACTTGCGGCTCGATCCGGCCTTGTTGATTTCGGGAAGGAGGCACTTCCTCATGTCAACGATCTACTTGTGCATCTCGTAGCATGTGCACACGGTCTTGATCACGAACCTGAGGTGAGGTTCATCTAGTTGCCGCATCTAGGCCCCATGTCAGGATACAGGACATGTTTTGTTGGCATCCCGCTTCATCTTTTTGTAGTAGGGGTCGATGATGGCCGAGGCGAGTTCAACCAGGGAGTCCTTCTTCATGTTGCCCCTGAACCTGTAGTGGTCACGAACTTAGGCAAGGTTCTTGTAGGCCAAGCACATAACCTTGAGCACTTTTACAGCATTGGAGGTTTCCACCGTAGCGAACTTGTAGTCGGTGCTATTGACACATGGCGAAACGGTCGCAAGGCTCTATGGCCATGCCATGGTGGTAGATGAGGACATGATGGCGCACACACAACTGGGCGACGGGTAACCTTTTGATATTTGCTGGGATGACTGAGGGTGTACTGGAGGTCGATGTCGACCACCTTGTACTTGTCTCAAGCAAGCAACTGCTCCATGGTGTTGATGTAGTCCTCCACCACGGCCGGGTTGATGGTGTACACCACTGAGAGATCCGTCTCCCTCGTGTGGGTCTCCACTTTATGCTCGCCGAACTCATTGGAGAGCCGCTATATATCCTCTCTATATGTGTCGTCTTGGGTGTGCTTGTTGTGTTATGGGGCACGATCGAAAGGTTGAAGAGACTAAGGTTACAATGACCACAAGAATTAGTGGGGAGGTTGGACGACCTAGAATATCGGCACGCCCGGATGGTAGTTCTAATTTGCAGTGATAACTCCATTGTGTTGCACGTAACTGCATCCTGGTGACACACGCGGCCTAACCGCATGCATATGGGCCCACAACATGATCGTGCGCAGGCCCCAACCGTTGCTAGAGCGTGTGCGCAGGGACGCGAGCAGAGCGCTCCGCGGTCGCCTCAATGGCGAGCAACTTATCGGCACGCTCGGATGGTAGTTCTAATTTGCAGCGATAACTCCATCGTGTTGCACGTAACTGCATCCTGGTGACACGCGCGGCCTAACCGCATGCATATGGGCCCACAACATGATCGTGCACAGGCCCCAACCGCTGCTAGAGCGTGTGCGCAGGGATGCGAGCAGAGCGCTCCGCGGTTGCCTCAATGGCGAGCAACCATATATATATATATATGTATGTATGCATGCATGCATATAGCAATTGAACATGCAAGGAAAAGTTGTCCACAAGCCAAGAGCATGGAGGTACACGAGCATAGCATGCCGCATCACCTAACAACGAGCAGAGTGCATCGAGGGATGCGAGCAGAGCGCACCGAGGGATGCGAGCAGAGGCCGACACAGTGATACGTGACAAATAAGACAAAGTGTGTGAGCGATGGCGGAGACATCAAGCACGATTTATATTAGAGTTGTGTGTGCAATACGTGGCATATGTATGATCCATCCGAGTTTTTTTTGATGGAACAAGACATGTGGGTCATGCGCAAGTGATTGCTGGTATACAACCGTCTGTGATTGATGAATTCATAACCGACGGGTTCCCTAGTGTGGTCCTTGTGTGATGTGATATGCCCTTTATGCACAAGATCTATGCTCTGTGTACAGAAGAACAACATATATAGTTATAACAAGACATGATTGCAAAACAAAATTAAACATCTAATTACGTTATATAAAAAATACCATAAGTTTTGCAAGGTTCAAATTCCAGCATTACAAGGCCCAAATTCAAAGATTACAAGGTTCAAACTATTTTGACACATAAAATTCATCTTCTTCAAAAAAATTCATGCATTAGCCACCAAAAAAATTCATCTTCTGTGAAAGGATTAGCCACCAAGAAGTCATATAGCGGCTCGATACAGTGACTTCTGAATAATCTGTCATATGAAGTTACAAACTAAAATTCAGCTTCTGCAAAGCCTTTTCCATTCAGATGTAGACACCTACGCTCTTTAGCAATCCATTCACTTCTGCATAGTAAATATAGGGCAAACCTCATAACCTTGAGAAACCTTGATTTCTCAACAAAGAACCTGGTGAATTTAATCTCTGGTTTGGTGCCTCGGTACTCACTAAAAGTAATTTTTGTGAGATGAAGATCAAGGCATTCAATTGTATTGTTATATTCCCCAACATTTTCTACTTTCGGACCTGCTAGTATCTGCAAACGAAGACACCATATTAGTGCCTAGCTACAGTTTTGAACACTTCGGGCCTCTTTGATTTGCAGGATTTCCAAAATACACGAAAAGTTTGAAATGCTACCTTCAATCTTTCATGATTAACATCTCAAAAAAATATATGTATTGAAATCCTCCAAATTTCCTTTAGAAATCATTCTACATTCGTCATTGTAATCATGGGTAAAGGTAACAACAAATTGAGCTTAGTTGTGGTTAACAATTAACAGGAAAGGAGCATCACCTCGATGCATAGCTTCTCCATGCAAGGAAAGCATCTAAGGAATCTAACAACTTCATCCAGATCGGGGCAGACAGATTGTAGTGCCAAGATCTTCGCTGTGCGCAGAGGCCGGGTCAAGCTTGTGAGAATCATTTTCTGGATGACAGGCGAACATATAGATCAACAATAATTAGATAAAATATGTTGTATAATAATATATAAGAAGGAGAAGAAGAAGACTATTGTACCTAAACGGATAATGATCCAATAACAAGTTCGTTGAATTCAACACACAAATAGCCCAACACTGTCAATTTCGGTACATGAATGACCCTGATTCTTGCTGGACCTAATTTATCAAGTACATACAATCTCTCGAGGAAAGGCGCATGATCAATGACCATATCGTGAAACACCTCAACTGACAACCTTGGGCGGTGCTAGCAATGCATATAAATCGCACAGACATTCGTTGAGGTGATGTGGATGCTAATGAACCCGTCCATCACATGAAGATGAAGGCACTCGAGCGTTGTACAATCGATTAGCAGGCGGTCCAAATCCTCCTTCGAGATGCAGACGACAATGATCTTGAGGTGCTTAAGTTTAGGGAGATGAAGAGAGCGCACAACCTCAATTCGAGGGAAAATGCACTGCCTGAATGTAGCGGGCGCAGCGTGGGCGCGAGGCGGAGCATGGACGGCGGCAGCGAGCTCGGACGCCAACATGAGCTCCTCTAGCCGATCTAGGGATGGGGATAGGAACCAGCAGTGAAACTTGGGGTCGGCCTTGCAGTTGGAACTGAACTTGCTAATAACAATAGCAAGGCGTCTGACCAGCCCAGGATGCATGGCGAGGATGTGGGACAATCCGTCCAGGTGTTGCCGCTCCCCGCTGCAGAACTTGGCATCGACGATGAGGTCTAGGGGGGTGGAGTGCCAGAGGGGGCGCCACCGCTGTGAGAGGACACTGGTTTGCATGCCAGATTTGATGGGGAGATGGGATATGATGGTTACCAACATCTAGTCTGGGAGGCTGCTAATGAAGTCCACGCTCGCCGGAGGTTCTTGTGGTTCTGGCTCGAATCGCCCCCGCTTATTGGTCGGGTCGTCCTCCATCTCGTGGTAGGCGATCATCCTCGGTGGTGGCGCTTGTATATGAGAATGGAGGACTATTCTACGTACCTTCCCGAGGCGGCCGAAACAAAAGTGCAAAACTAGCAATAAACTGCAGCTCTCACGGCTTGCTTACCGGTATGGTGAGCGTGCGTGGTGGACTGCTCGCAGTCGTCCCATCTAATCAAATAGCTACCGTGGTAGTAAATGGTTAGTTGAACGCCCATGGTTGGAATAATATGACCGTTTGCAATAATATCATGGTGGCTATTTGTTAAAAAATGCCTAGGAAATTCAATGAATAAAAAGGCAAAATGAACCCTGAATAATTTCATATTTTTAGCACGATACCCCTATAGTTGCATGTTGCCTCTTTAAATAAATCAAGGTGGGAAGATATAGCATATGTCATTTCGCACACAGATGACCAAGTTCCCTCTCGGAACCATGAGGCTTGTTGAGAGAAGCTCTGATTTGTATGAAAGAAAATATGGGTCAAAGCCGAGTTGGAAAGGTCAAAAATATGTAACTCCAGCTTACAAAAGGTCCAAAAGCACGAGGATTAATTGTTCATGAGGTTTACACAAAATCCAGATTGAACAGGACAATACCATCTAACTCAACTAAAGTTTTTGGCAGCCACAATCAAATGGATCGGTCTAATCCATAAAATCATGGTCCTGGGCCAGAAAATCTACTCGTACATGAGGACAAGTTGTTGTAAATAGAAGCCGAGCACGTTCATAAGCCCTTTTGTCCACCTGAAACTTCTTTTTATGCTATTCAACGTGTCCATTCGTGAGAACGTTCTTGTTAAAAAACTTAATCCTCATGGACAATAGTACTCTCGCATTAACAGGAAAAATGTGACAAAGCTAGCTAGTGTTTGCATGGTTGGATGCATATCCTTCCAGTGTTATTGTCCTCAAACGAATGTCATGAGAACTGAGAAAATCCCGGTCTTCTTATGCCACCAATTGGTTATACCTTGTTGTCCATGTCCTTTTGCCTAAATAGACATGAAGACTGAAAACAATTAATGTCTAAAAAAAGAGTATGTCGAAAGAGCGACAGCTGAACGGTTAATTCTAGTAAATTATATCAATGTGCTTGATATCATCACCTCTATATACAAATTCTCCAGACATGGAAAGCATTGCAGCAAGCCGATGATCATGTTCAGATCAAAACACCACATACAGATAGGTAAGATCTTCGTAGAATCCAACACCATTGATAGGGTATCCGTGTTGGAAATATGCCCTAGAGGCAATAATAAATTGGTTATTATTATTATATTTCCTTGTTCATGATAATCGTTTATTATCCATGCTATAATTGTATTGATAGGAAACTCAGATACATGTGTGGATACATAGTCAACACCATGTCCCTAGTAAGCCTCTGTTGACTAGCTCGTTGATCAATAGATGGTCACCGTTTCCTAACCATGGACATTGGATGTCGTTGATAACGGGATCACATCATTAGCAGAATGATGTGATGGACAAGACCCAATCCTAAGCCTAGCACAAAGATCGTGTAGTTCGTATGCTAAGGCTTTTCTAATGTCAAGTATCATTTCCTTAGACCATGAGATTGTGCAACTCCCGGATACCATAGGAATGCTTTGGGTGTACCAAACGTCACAACATAACTGGGTGGCTATAAAGGTGCACTACAGGTATCTTCGAAAGTGTCTGTTGGGTTGGCACGAATCGAGACTGGGATTTGTCACTCCGTGTGACGGAGAGGTATCTCTGGGCCCACTTGGTAGGACATCATCATAATGTGCACAATGTGACCAATGGGTTGATCACGGGATGATGTGTTACGGAACGAGTAAAGAGACTTGCCGGTAATGAGATTGAACAAGGTATCGGTATACCGACGATCGAATCTCGGGCAAGTACTATACCGCTAGACAAAGGGAGTTGTATACGGGATTGATTGAGTCCTTGACATCATGGTTCATCCGATGAGATCATCGTGGAACATGTGGGAGCCAACACGGGTATCCAGATCCCGCTATTGGTTATTGACCGGAGAACGTCTCGGTCATGTCTGCATGGTTCCCGAACCCGTAGGGTCTACACACTTAAGGTTCGATGACGCTAGGGTAATAAAGGAAGTTTGTATGTGGTTACCGAATGTTGTTCGGAGTCCCGGATGAGATCCTGGACGTCACGAGGAGTTCCGGAATGGTTCAGAGGTAAAGATTTATATATGGAAAGTTGTTGTTCGGGTTCCGAAAAAAGTTCGGGTTTTTTCGGTATTGTACCGGGAAGCTTCCAGAAGGTTCCGGAGGATTCCGGAGGGGTCCGGAGGTCCGGAAATTGTTCCACCACGTCCAATACAGTAGCATGGGCTGTAGGGGGGCACCCTAGCCTTAATGGGCCAGGGGCACCAGCCCCCCCAACGCCCATGCGCAAGGGAAGGGGAAAACCCTAAGGGGGAGGGCCTCCACTTGACTTGGGAGGCACTCCTCCCCCCCTTGGCCGCCGCCCCCTCCTCAGATTGGATCTGAGGGGGCTGGCCCCCCTCTCCCTTGCCCCTATATATATGTGGGGGGTGGGAGGGCAGCTGTACCACAAGTTCTGGCATAGCCCTCCCCCTCTCCCAAGTACTCCTCCTCTCCCGCGGTGTTTGGCGAAGCCCTGCAGGATTGCCACGCTCCTCCATCACCACCACGCCGTTGTGCTGCTACTGGATGGAGTCTTCCTCAACCTCTCCCTCTCTCCTTGCTGGATCAAGGGATGGGAGACGTCACCGGGCTGTACGTGTGTTGAACGCGGAGGTGCCGTCCATTCGGCACTAGGATCTCCGGTGATTTGGATCACGACGAGTACGACTCCTTCAACCCCGTTCTCTTGAACGCTTCCGCTTAGCGATCTACAAGGGTATGTAGATGCACTCTCCTTCCCCTCGTTGCTGGTTTCTCCTTAGATAGATCTTGGTGACACGTAGGAAAATTTTGAATGTCTGCTACGTTCCCCAACAGTGGCATCATGAGCTAGGTCTATTGCGTTGGTTCTTTGCACGAGTAGAACACAAAGTAGTTGTGGGCGTTGATTTTGTTCAATATGCTTACCGTTACTAGTCCAATCTTGTTTCGACGGTATTGTGGGATGAAGCGGCCCGGACCGACCTTACACGTACTCTTACGTGAGACAGGTTTCACCGACTGACATGCACTTGGTGCATAAGGTGGCTAGCGGGTGCCAGTCTCTCCCACTTTAGTCGGAACGGATTCGATGAAAAGGGTCCTTATGAAGGGTAAATAGCAATTGGCATGTCACGTTGTGGTTTTGCGTAGTTAAGAAACGTTCTTGCTAGAAACCCATAGCAGCCACATAAAACATGCAAACAACAATTAGAGGACGTCTAACTTGTTTTTGCAGGGTATGCTATGTGATGTGATATGGCCAAGAAGAATGTGATGAATGATATGTGATGTATGAGATTGATCATGTTCTTGTAGTAGGAATCATGACTTGCATGTCGATGAGTATGACAACAGGCAGGAGCCATAGGAGTTGTCTTTATTTATTGTATGACTTGCGTGTCATTAAACAACGCCATGTAATTACTTTACTTTATTGCTAACCGGTAGCCATAGTAGTAGAAGTAATAGTTCGCGAGACAACTTCATGAAGACACGATGATGGAGATCATGGTGTCATGCCGGTGAGGATGATGATCATGGAGCCCCGAAGATGGAGATCAAAAGGAGCAAAATGATATTGGCCATATCATGTCACTATTTGATTGCATGTGATGTTTATCATGTTTATGCATCTTATTTTCTTAGAACGACGGTAGTAAATAAGATGATCCCTCATTAAAATTTCAAGAAAGTGTTCCCCCTAACTGTGCACCGTTGCGAAAGTTCGTCGTTTCGAAGCACCACGTGACGATCGGGTGTGATAGATTCTTACGTTCACATACAATGGGTGTAAGCCAGATTTACACACGCAAAACACTTAGGTTAACTTGACGAGCCTAGCACGTACAGACATGGCCTCGGAACACAAGAGACCGAAAGGTCGAGCATGAGTCGTATGGAGGATACGATCAACATGAAGATGTTCACCGATGATGACTAGTCCGTCTCACGTGATGATCGGACACGGTCTAGTTGACTCGGATCATGTAATCACTTAGATGACTAGAGGGATGTCTATTTGAGTGGGAGTTCATAAGATGAACTTAATCATCCTGAACATAGTCAAAAGATCTTTGCAAATTATGTCGTAAGCTCGCGCTTTAGTTCCACTGTTTAGATATGTTCCTAGAGAAAATATAGTTGAAAGTTGACAGTAGCGATTATGCGGATAGTAGAAAGCTTATGTCCTTAATGCACCGCTCAGTGTGCTGAACCCCAAACGTCGTTTGTGGATGTTGCGAACATCGGACATACATGTTTTGATAACTACGTGATAGTTCAGTTAAACGGTTTAGAGTTGAGGCACCAAAGACGTTTTTGAAACGTCGTGGAACATATGAGATGTTTCGAGGGCTGAAATTGGGATTTCAGGCTCGTGCCCACGTCAATAGGTATAAGAGCTCCGACGATTTTCTTAGCTTGCAAACTAAGGGAGAAAAGCTCAATCGTTGAGCTTGTGCTCAGATTGTTTGAGTGCAACAATCACTTGAATCGAGTGGGAGTTGATCTTCAAGATGAGATAGTGATGTTTCTCCAAAGTCATTGCCACCAAGCTGCTAGAGCTTCGTGATGAACTATAACCTATCAGGGATAGATATGATGATCCTTGAGATATTCGCGATGTCTGACACCGCGAAATTAGAAATCAAGAAGGAGCATCAATTGTTGATGGTTGGTGAAACCACTAGTTTCAAGAAGGGCAAGGGCAAGAAGGGATACTTCATGAAATGGCAAATCAGCTGCTGCTCCAGTGAAGAAACCCAAGGTTGAACCTTAACCCGAGACTGAGTGCTAATATAATAAGGGGAACAACCACTGGAGCAGAATTACCCTAGATACTTGGTAGATGAGAAGGCTGGCAAGGTCGATAGAAGTATATTGGATATACATTGTGTTAATGTGTACTTTACTAGTACTCCTAGTAGCACCAGGGGATTAGATACCGGTTCGGTTGCTAAGTGTTAGTAACTTGAAAGAAAGAGCTACGGAATAAACGAAGACTAGCTAAAGGTGAGATGACGATGTGTGTTGGAAGTCTTTCCAAGGTTGATGTGATCAAACATCGCCCTCTCCCTCTACCATCAAGATTAGTATTAAACCTGAATAATTGTCATTTGGTGTTTGCGTTGAGCATATACATGATTGGATTATGTCTATCGCAATACGGTTATTCATTTAAGGAGAATAATGGTTACTCTATTTATTTGAATAATACCTTCAATGGTCTTGCAACTAAAGGAATGGTTTATTGAATCTCGATCGTAGTGATACACATTTTCATGCCAAAAGATATAAGATAGTAATGATAGTACCACTTACTTGTGGCACTGCCATGTAAGTCATATTGGTATAATACGCATGAAGAAGCTCCATGTTGATGGATCTTTGGACTCACTCGTTTTTGAAAAGTTTGAGACATGCAAACCATGTCTATGGGTGTATACGCATGAAGAAACTCCATGCAGATGGATCGTTTGGACTCACTTGATTTTGAATCACTTGAGATATGCAAATCATACCACATGGGCAAGATGACTGAAAAGCCTTGTTTTCAGTAAAATGGAACAAGATAGCAACTTGTTGGAAGTAACACATTTTGATGTGTGCAGTCCAATGAGTGCTGAGGCATGCAGTGAACATCGTTATGTTCTTACTCCACAGATGATTCAAGTAGATGTTGTATATTTACTTGATGAAACACAAGTCTGAATTATTGAATGGTTCAAGTAATTTCAGAGTGAAGTTTAAGATCTTCATGACAAGAGGATAAACTGTCTATGATATGATCATAGAGATGAATATCTGAGTTACGAGTTTTGGCACACAATTCAGACATTGTGGAAATTGTTTCACAACCAATACCGCCTGGAACACCATAGTGTGATGGTGTGTCTGAATATCATACTTGCATCCTATTGGATATGGTGCGTGCCATGATGTCTCTTATCGAATTACCACTATCGTTCATGGGTTAGGCATTAGAGACAATCGCACTCACTTTAAATAGGGCACCACATAATTCCGTTGAGACGACACCGTTTGAACTGTGGTTTGGAGAAACCTAAGTTGTTGTTTCTTAAAGGTTTGGGGCTGCGACGCTTATGTGAAAAAGTTTCAGGTTGATAAGCTCGAACCCAAAGCGGATAAAATGCATCTTCATAGGACACCCAAAACAGTTGGGTATACCTCCTAATTCAGATCCGAAAGCAATAGGGATTAGTTCTTGAATCGGGTCCTTTCTCGAGGAAAGGTTTGTCTTGAGAATTGAGTGGGAGGATAGTGGAGACTTGATGAGGTTATTGAACCGTCACTTCAACAAGTGTGTAGGAGGGCACAGGAAGTTGTTCCTGTGGCACCTACACCAATTGAAGTGGAAGCTTATGATAGTGATCATGAAGCTTCAGATCAAGTCACTACCGAACCTCGTAGGGTGACAAGGACGCGTACTGCTTTAGAGTGGTACGGTGATCCTGTCTTGAAGGTCATGTTGCTAGACAACAATGAACCTACGAGCTATGGAGAAGCGATGGTGGGCCCATATTCCGACAAATGGTTAGAAGCCATGAAATCCGAGATAGGATCCATGTATCATAACAAAGCATGGACTTTGGTAGACTTGCCCGATGATCGGCAAGCCATTGAGATAAATGGATCTTTAAGAAGAAGACGGACGTGGACGGCAAAATCACCGTCTATGAAGCTTGACTTGTGGCGAAGAGTTTTTCACAAGTTCAAGGAGTTGACTACGATGAGATTTTCTCATCTGTAGCGATGCTTGAAGTCCGTCGGAATCACGTTAGCACAAGCTGCATTTATGAAATCTGGCAGATGGATGTCAAAACAAGTTTCCTTAGCAGTTTTCATAAGGAAAGGTTGTATGTGATACAATCAGAAAGGTTTTGTCGATCCTAAGGATGCTAAAAGGTATGCTAGCTCCAGTGATCCTTCTAAGGACTGGAGTAAGCATCTCGAAGTTGGAATATGTACTTTGATAAGATGATCAAAGATTTTGGGTTTATACAAAGTTTATGAGAAACTTGTATTTCCAAAGAAGTGAGTGGGAGCACTATAGAAATTCTTGTGAGTATATGTTGTAAACATATTGTTGATCAGAAATGATGTAGAATTTCTAGAAAGCATATAGGGTTATTTGAAAAGTGTTTTTCAAGGGAAAACCTGGATTAAGCTACTTGAACATTGAGCATCAAGATCTATATGGATAGATCAAAATTGCTTAATGGTGCTTTCAAATGAGCATATACCTTGACATGATCTTGAAGGTGTTCAAGATGGATCAGTCAAAGGAGTTCTTGGCTGAGTTGTAAGGTATGAAGTTAAGACTTAAAGCTCGACCACGGCAGAAGAGAGAGAAAGGACGAAGGTCGTCCCCTATGCTTCAGACGTAGGCTCTATAGTATGCTATGCTGTGTACCGCACCGGAAGTGTGCCTTGCCATGAGTCAGTCAAGGGGTACAAGAATGATCCAGGAATGGGGATCATTGGACAACGGTCAAAAATTGTCCTTGGAGTAAATAAGGATATGTTTCTCGGTTATGGAGGTGATAAAGAGTTCGACATAAAGAGTTACGTCGATGCAAGCTTTAACACCTATCCGAATGACTCTGAGTAGAAAACCGGATACGTATAGTGGAGCAACCATTTGGAATAGCTCCAAGTGCAGCGTGGAAGCAGCATTTACAGGATGACCTAGAGATTTGCAAAGTACATACGGATCTGAATGTTGCAGAACCGTTGACTAAACTTCTCTTACAAGCAAAACATGATCAAACCCAAGAACTCATTGAGACTTAATCACATGGTGATGTGAACTAGTTTAAGACACTAGTAAACTCTTTGGATGTTGGTCACATGGCGATGTGACCTATCAGTGTTGATCACATGGCGATGTGAACTAGATTATTGACTCTAGTGCAAGTGGGAGACTATTGGAAATATGCCCTAGAGGCAATAATAAATTGGTTATTATTATTATATTTCCATGTTCATGATAATCGTTTATTATCCATGCTATAATTGTATTGATAGGAAACTCAGATACATGTGTGGATACATAGACAACACCATGTCCCTAGTAAGCCTCTGTTGACTAGCTCGTTGATCAATAGATGGTTATGGTTTCCTAACAATGGACATTGGATGTCGTTGATAACGGGATCACATCATTAGCAGAATGATGTGATGGACAAGACCCAATCCTAAGCCTAGCACAAAGATCGTGTAGTTCGTATGCTAAAGCTTTTCTAATGTCAAGTATCATTTCCTTAGACCATGAGATTGTGCAACTCCCGGATACCGTAGGAATGCTTTGGGTGTACCAAACGTCACAACGTAACTGGGTGGCTATAAAGGTGCACTACAGGTATCTCCGAAAGTGTCTGTTGGGTTGGCACGAATCGAGACTGGGATTTGTCACTCCGTGTGACGGAGAGGTATCTCTGGGCCCACTCGGTAGGACATCATCATAATGTGCACAATGTGACCAAGGGGTTGATCACGGGATGATGTGTTACGGAACGAGTAAAGAGACTTGCCGGTAACGAGATTGAACAAGATATCGGTATACCGACGATCGAATCTCGGGCAAGTACTATACCGCTAGACAAAGGGAGTTGTATACGGGATTGATTGAGTCCTTGACATCGTGGTTCATCCGATGAGATCATCGTGGAACATGTGGGAGCCAACATGGGTATCCAAATCCCGCTGTTGGTTATTGACCGGAGAACGTCTCGGTCATGTCTGCATGGTTCCCGAACCCGTAGGGTCTACACACTTAAGGTTCGATGACGCTAGGGTAATAAAGGAAGTTTGTATGTGGTTACCGAATGTTGTTCGGAGTCCCGGATGAGATCCCGGACGTCACGAGGAGTTCCGGAATGGTCCAGAGGTAAAGATTTATATATGGAAAGTTGTTGTTCGGGTTCCGGAAAAAGTTCGGGTTTTTTCGGTATTGTACCGGGAAGCTTCCAGAAGGTTCCGGAGGATTCCAGAGGGGTCCGGAGGTCCGGAAATTGTTCCACCACGTCCAATACAGTAGCATGGGCTGTAGGGGGGCACCCTAGCCTTAATGGGCCAGGGGCACCAGCCCCCCCAAGGCCCATGCGCATGGGAAGGGGAAAACCCTAAGGGGGAGGGCCTCCACTTGACTTGGGAGGCACTCCTCCCCCCCTTGGCCACCGCCCCCTCCTCAGATTGGATCTGAGGGGGCCGGCCCCCTCTCCCTTGCCCCTATATATATGTGGGGGGTGGGAGGGAAGCCGTACCACAAGTTCTGGCGCAGCCCTCCCCCTCTCCCAAGTACTCCTCGTCTCCCGCGGTGTTTGGCGAAGCCCTGCAGGATTGCCACGCTCCTCCATCACCACCACGCTGTTGTGCTGCTACTGGATGGAGTCTTCCTCAACCTATCCCTCTCTCCTTGCTGGATCAAGGCATGGGAGACGTCACCGGGCTGTACGTGTGTTGAACGCGGAGGTGCCGTCCGTTCGGCACTAGGATCTCCAGTGATTTGGATCACGACGAGTACGACTCCTTCAACCCCGTTCTCTTGAACGCTTCCGCTTAGCGATCTACAAGGGTATGTAGATGCACTCTCCTTCCCCTCGTTGCTGGTTTCTCCTTAGATAGATCTTGGTGACACGTAGGAAAATTTTGAATTTCTGCTATGTTCCCCAACAATCCGTGGACAAATTCGTATTGAGCATATAACATAATATTAGTACCAAAAGTGTACTTGATACGTCTCCGAGGTATCTATAATTTTTTATTGTTCCATGTAGTTATGTTATCATTCTTGGATATTTTATATTCATTTTATAGTAACTTTATATCATTTTTTAGGACTAACCTATTGACATAGTGCCCAGTGCAAGTCGCTATGTTTTTGCTTGTTTTTACTTCACATAATGTCCATATCAAACGGAGTCCAAACACAGCGAAACTTTTTGGAGATTTCTTTCTGCCTAGAAGACAACTTGGGATCCAAGGAAGTGCAAGAGGGGAGGCCCGTGGGGCCCACAAGGCACCAGGGCACGCCAGAGGCCCCAGGCACGCCTTGGTGGGTAGTGGGGACCACAGAAGTCCTTTCCACTACCTCTCAGCTCTATGAATACCCAAATATTCCAGAAACCCCAGGGGAGTCAACAAAAGACAATTCCAACCAATGCAAGTTCCAAAGCCACAAGATCCAATATAGAGCCCTATTCTGGTACCTTGCCGGAGGGGAACACGATCACGGAGGGGTTCATCATCCTCATTGGTGCTCCTCCAATGATGCGTGAGTAGTTTACCACAGACCTACGTTCACGCCCAATAAGCGATCCTATCCGAGAGGAACTCAAAGGTCCCACCGAGGATAGAGCCGCATATTGAAGACACTTTCGCAAGGTGGATATCATTACATCGTACCATATACAACTCCAATAGGGATACATACAAAGGCATACAATCACCACATGAATACATCAAACATCATATAGAAGAGCAGCATCCATCTACAGATGAAATCAAATGGAAAACACAAACAACATCCACCCTGCTAACCCAGGCTGCCGACCAGGAACCTATCCCAAGATCAAAGAAGAAGAAGCATAAGAAGAACTCCAAAACAAGCAAGCATCACTCTCATGTCATGTCATCGCATTACATGTACCTGCGTTTGTTGTTGTAGTAATCTATGAGCCATGAGGACTCGGCAATTCTGTTACCATGGTTATCAAGACTAGCAAATCTTAATGGGTGTGGAAGGGATAAGTGGTGAGGTTGTAGCAAGCACTAAGCATTGTATGGTGGCTAACTTATGAGTAAGAGAGTAAGAAGAGCAACTACGCATAACGTTCGCAAACTAGTGATCCTGAACTACATACGAGGAAAACAAAACTCCACCATGTTCTCTTCCCTAACGGTCACGGTTACGCACGCGGTTGGTGTATTTTAAATTCGGATATGGTGTCAAGTTCTCTATAACCGGACATTATAAATTTCCAGTCTGCCACATAACTGTGGGCATGGCTCTCGAAAAGATTTAACCCTGCAGGGGTGCTCCAAGTGGTCCATGATAAATTCCATGCACATCCGATGGAACATCCTCACACCATGAAGAAAATGATTCTTACGATAAGGAATTCTGGTGGACCCGCCTCTCGTCAAAGGTAAAAACTAAACCAGCAAGACCGCCCGATGTGCCGACAATCCCGATAGGAGCCGCGTATCTTGTTATCAAGGCTCGACCAGATGAGCACAACGTATAGCGACTGAGGCCCGAGTTGCCCTGGTGGAAGCTGCACACGACTCTATTTTAGACCTACACCATTGGCACTGTCCCCACCTGTATTATGTTGAAAACAAACCTCGAGTAGGGCTAACTCCCTATGCGTCAAATTTATTATTAAATTTACTATTATGTTGGGCAAATGTTAAAACCAATGTTGGGCCTTGCTAGAGAAGTTCTTTCCTAAGCGCTTGGTCAGGAGGTTCCCATACACCCACATGTGTTAGGAGCGCTCGTCAAGGAACATAACACCGATATGACGGGAACTAGGGCAGCAAGAGTGGAACAAAGCACCAGGCAAAATGCCGAGCCTTACACCCTTTACCAAGTATATAGATGCATTAATTAAATAAGAGATATTGTGATATCCCATGATATCCATGTCCCAACATGGAACAACCTGCAATTAACAATGCTATAAGAGGGGCTGAGCAAAGCAGTAACATAGCCAAACAATGGTTTGCTGGGATGGTGGAAAAGGTTAGATGCTTATCATGGTAATTTGGGAGGCTTGATAAACAAGTGGTACGTAGCGCGACATAGCGATAGCATCGAGACGACTAGTAAAGCAAAGATAGTAGTGATATTCACGGCAATGGCCGTCTCGCCTAAAACCCTGCTAGAAATAAGATCGAGTCCATGAAGTAGACGAACCAATGTAGTCAAACAAATCCTCACAATCGCAACGTTAACGGAACTATCGAGAAGAAGCAACACCGGAAAGAAGCAAAAAACATGGTAAACACACATATCATAACCATGGCATGATGCACAATCAAGTATGATGCATGACAAGATCAAAGTCATTGCTCATGGTAAGAGATGATGCATGAAGAGCCCCACATCAGAGCAAGTTTAAATGAGGCCAGACACAACATATAACAATTCCCTGAAGTCCCCATATGCAAATTTCGAATTTGGTACTGTTCTGAATTAAACATAATGTTAAGGTTGTTAAATAACCGTGATGATCTACATGTTTTCCTAATCAAGTTACATATGTAGATCAGTTAATTCGGAGCAACGACAAAGGAGATATGAGCTAAACAAGTTTAACATGGCATTGATGCAAATTCAAGCAAAGAACAATCACAAACACTTCAAAACATGGATGCAACAAGGTATCATGAAATTACATATAATTCTAAGGAAGTTTCATATAGGACATGATTAAAATAGTGCAACGGTTCAACACATACACACAAGACAAGTTGTAACAACAATCTGCTGAAAACAGCCACTAGGCATATTGCAATCAAGAAAACATGATGCTACAGGAACAAGATGGCCACAAACTAGTTATGCAATTAAAGTAGATATAACTTACTTCAATTCATATTCAAGGTTCAGGTTCATAAGCATCATGGCTAATTTACTTTGATCAATGCAAAATGCAAAGTTCTGAAAAGCTGGCCATATACATGCACAAAGTTAATATGATGGCATGCTGGAGACATGAAACAAATATGCTATATTGCTAGAACATGGCATCAAAAGGCATATCATGCTAGTACATATCATGGAGATCAATACACACAACATGCCATATACATAGGAGCAACAAGTTCATGGGACCCATCAAAACAATATGCAACAATGAATTCAAAAATCTGGGAACACAAACATTAACATCATGATGCTTACTTGGGATGCACATAACATCAAGCATAGCAATTTTAATATTTATGAAAGACACATGGGCATGTAGTAGACATGGCATACTCTAGCTTACTCCATGGGCATAACTGTATAGGGGTGGAATTCGAGCTGAGTCGAGCTAGCTCGACTCGACTCGCTAAAGCTCGTTTCATTGATGAGCTAGCTCGACTCGACTCGTTACTATAATGAGCTCAAATCCAAGATTGGCTCGACTCGTATAACTCGCGAGCTGTCTCGTTTAGCTTGTTAAGCTTGTTAAAGATATGAAGATAAAACCTTATAAATATGACAAAAAGATTAATTGGGAACTTAACATGTACATATATGGGCATGTACTTGAGAGTCTCCTAGGAGGCCGGGCATTGAGCAACTCGTCCTTGTGCTGGGACGTTAGGTGGTTAGTGTCTATTATTTACTACCCCTAAAAAACGCTGATTTTTTTACCGAGCCTAACGAGTTACACGAGTACTCGTGAGATCGGCTCGTTTAACTCGGCCAGTAAACGATCTTAAACTAAAGCTTGGCTTGACTCATTATTTTTTGAGTTCGAGTTGATTTGAGCCGAGTCACGAGCTACTCATTTAGGTCGCGAGCTTCGAGCTTTTTTCCAGCCCTATATGATGCATATATTAATTACTATGATTTTTACTAAATGGAACATGCTATTAACAGATTGACATATTTAGCATGATGGCAACTTGAGAGTAGGAAAGAGACATGCTAAAGCAACTTTACATGGCAACCAAGGGAATGGCAGCAAAGTACACATAACATAGAGCAACTCACACGAACGAACCATATGCATATAACTTATGGATTAGAGGGAACCATCATCACCAGTTTGAAAATTATAATAATTTTCTGAAGTTAACAACAAGATGCACTTTTGCAACAAGGATTATGACATCAAGATGCACTCAATCATGCAAGCAAATGGCACCATCATGTATAGTACAAAGAGTAGAAGAAGTTTCATATATAAATCATCATCACACAATTAACATGGACAAAGATAGAGCCATCACAAAATGCATACATGAAGTTTTAGGATCTGGGACTGAAAATATACCCTCATGAGAAACAAGACGAGGTGGATCCAGGACGGAGGTGTACGGAACGAGCCGGCGCAGCAGGGCCGTTTGGTTCCGGGTCGTTGCCGTACCGGGATGGGACGGTCCCGCGGGCGAGGCCATGGTGGCGGCGGTGCCCTGCGGCGAGCTAGGCGAGGCGGAGGCGGAGGGATGGCCGGATCGGGTGCGGGGCGAGGCGGATCTGGCCCCGGGAACTAATTCCCAGCGGCGGCGGTGACCGGCGATGCAAGGACGGTTGGTGGCGGAGCTCCTTTCTTTGCGGCGGCGGTTCCTGGAGAGAGAGACTGACAGAGTGAGAGGAAGGAGAGAAATGGGAAGGAACAGAGGGAAGAGGAGCGGGTCCAGCCTGGGAGGTCGCCGGTGGCGGCAGCAGCATGCTCCAGCGAGACGGAGGTGGCGGGGAAGACGTGGGGCAGCAACGCTGGCTCGGCTTGGGTGCGAGAGACGCTCGGGCGATGGGGGCGGGCGGCTCGGCCCGGTTCGGGCCCGGGGTGGGCCCACGATGGTCCTGGCGGGCCACAGTGGTGGGAGGCGCTAGGAGGCAACATGGCGCAATGCGGGTGGCTGCGGGCGGCGGCTGCCTGCTGGTACAACACCAAGTGGCAAAGGAGGGCTAGGCACGCACTGAAATCAAGGGTGGCGGCGGCTGGAGGTAAGGGAAGGGTTAGGGTGGGCTAGGGTTCCATTTTTGGAAGGAGGAGGCTGTCTATATATAGACAAGGGGGCTAGATGGAGGAGTTAGGGGATGATCTCGGAGCCCTCCGATTGTGATCCAATGCTTCTGGTTGGGCGGGCGGGGGGGGGGGTGTTAGGATTGGCTAGGTGGGTTGTGTAGAGTGGTTGGGCTGAGAGGAGGCAAGAGAAGAGCGGCCTGGCGCTGTTTCCGGATACCGAAAATGTCCGACGTTTTGACCGGCTATAATGCCGCTATAGCTACCCATTGAGATATCAAACGGACTCCGAACGCGATGAAATTCGATAGACAGTCTACCTACAATAAAACTAGACCGTACGCCAAGTTTCACCCCATTCCAGAACAATTTTATCCCACTT
The DNA here is from genome assembly GCF_018294505.1 of Triticum aestivum. Lineage (NCBI taxonomy): Eukaryota > Viridiplantae > Streptophyta > Magnoliopsida > Poales > Poaceae > Triticum > Triticum aestivum. The sequence continues at coordinate 202,196,601 of NC_057804.1, read as the reverse complement.
AAAAAAATAATATTTTGGACGTGTCGCGGGCGCGTGCGAGAGTGGTTGGACTCAGAACAGGCAACAGAGAGGACGAGAGAGGAGCGACCACTATGAATGGATACAAGTTTTGAAAAACATGCGGATGAAATGCATATTATGACATGGAAAGGTGCAACACGCAAGAGAATGACATGGCGATGACGAGGAATAACTGGAAGACATCTGGAACATCGGTCTCGGGGCGTCACACCTATGGGTCAGTAGGCGGTAGCTAGATGCCTTCTTCTCTCTTTTTGATCCTCAATAAAATGTTCTACTTGATTCTTGGACATCTATTTGATGTATTGATTTTTTCCAGTGTGTTTGTTCGGATATGATGAATTGCGAGTTTATAACCGGTTCTATCTATTAATATTATTTGAGTCTTCTTTGATCTCTTATATGCATGATTATTATAGCCTTGTATTTCTTCTCTGAAACTTTGGTTTGGTTTTGCCAAGTAGATTGATTCTTCTTGCAATGGGAAGAGGTGGTTTGTGATGGGTTCGATCTTGCAGTGTCCTCACCCAGTGACAGAAGGGTAGCAAGGCATGCATGTATCGTTGCTATTAAGGATAAAAAGATGGGTTCTATTACTACATGAATAGATCTTGTCTACATCGTGTCATCATTCTTATTATATTACACCATTTTTCCATGAACTTAATACACTAGATGCATGCTGGATAATGGTCGATGTGTGGAGTAATAGTAGTACATGCAGGCAGGAGTTGGTCTACTAATCTTGGACGTGATACCTATATACGTGATCATTGCCTTGGATATCGTCATAAAGTTTTGCTCTTCTATCAATTGCCCAACAGTAGTTTGTTTACCCACCGTATGCTATTTTCTCGAGAGAAGCCACAAGTGCAATCTACGGGCCCCAAGTCTATTTTCTATCGTATTATTTTAAGATCTATTATTCCAAAAACCCAAAAATACATTGCTTCCATTTTTCTTTATTGATTTTATTTTGTGCTTTTGTCAGATCTATTTATCAAATCTCATATAATTTAATATATCTCAATATCGAGGACGAATTGATAATCCCTCTTATGCATTGGGTTGCTAGTATTTGTTGTTTGTGTGCAGGTACCGTTTACATAGTGTTGCTTGGTTCTCCTACTGGATTGATAACCTTGGTTTCATAACTAAGGGAAATACTTACCGTTGATGTGCTGCATCATCCTCTCCTCTTCGGGGAAATACCAACGCAGATACAAGCAATCAGGAAGAATTTCTGGCACCATTGCCGGGGATGATCAGGTCAAGGTAGTCTCTCATAAACTTGCCAATTTCTGGAAGCCGTTGTCGGCGAGACATGGTCAACATCTATCAATTTCCCAATCACAAATCTCATCTCCTTGCAATTACTTTATTTGCCATTTTCCTCTTGTTTCATCTCCCTACTTATAAAAAAAGTTCTACAAAAATACAAAAATATTTTTTGTTTCTGTTTTTGCGTGTTTTCTTGTTTGCTATCTTTGCATGTGTTTCCATGTGCCTTTTATTTGCTTTGATCCTTGCTTGCTAAATTATTTGTTGATATGGATCCTCATCCACTTGCTAATCTATTTATATGTTCCAATTACGATGAACCACTTGCTAATGAATTGAGTTCACTAGATTATCTTTATGAAGTTTTTCTTGAGATTCGTGAATCTAAAAATTGTGATTTAGTGTTAAAAGAAGAAATTCATAAATTGATTCAGGATAGCTCCTTGAATGGAAAGCTTGATTGCAATGATATTATTATAAACTCTATTAATGTCAGTTGTGCTAATGATGTGCAAAACCCCAAGCTTGGGGATGCTAGTTTTGTTATGTCCACTACTTATCGCAATGATCATGATTGGGGTGATTCTTCTTATGATCTTGAAACTTTATTTAAGCCTCATGATGAATATGATATAGATAATAGTATTTGCAATAATATTGAAAGTGGGTTTGGAAAAGTGTCAACTTTAAGTAAAAATAATCCCACATATTTGGAGTGTGTTCAACCTTATGTTTTTTTATGGAAGTGGGTTTTGGAGAGGTCATGACTTTAGTTGATATTAATCCCTCTATATTGGAAGATTATAAAACTTTTATGCATGTGGATCATCAAGCAAAAAATTTATATGATAGCTATATTGTTGAATTTGATTATGATCTTACATGTAATTATTACGAAAGAGGAAAATATGGTTGTGGAAATTTCCATGTTACTAAATTACCTCTCCTTATGTTGAGATTGTCAATGCTTTATTCCTCTCCTTCGCATATGCTAGATACTTTTGTCTTGATATTTTGTTTGCTTATAAAATGCCTATGCATAGGAAGTATGTTATACTTAAATGTGATTTTCACATGCTTTATGATGCTCTCTTTGTGCTTCAATTCTGTTCTTTCATGTGAGCATCATTGAAATTATCAATGCATGCCTAGCTAGGGGCGTAAAACAATAGCGCTTGTTGGGAGGAAACCTAATGAATAAAATATTTTTTCTCTTTTTCTTTCTGTTCTTCAATAATTATGAAATTATACTTCTATTATGATTGTCTTTTTAATGTTTTAATTAGTGTTTGTGCCTAGTAAAACCTTTAGGATCATGTTGGTTGATAGTTAATTTGATCATGTCGAAAATAGAAACTTTTGCGTCCAGTAACTGAATTTCTAAAAATCATAGAAGCAGCGAAAAATTCCGATTTTTTTACACAAGATTGATATATAAATTGCCTACGTTTTCTTAATTTTTGAGAAATGTTGGAGTTACAGAAGTATGGACAAAGTCCAGATTACTATAGACTGTTTTGTTTTTGATATATTATGTTTTCGTTGCATTGTGTGCTTATTTTGATGAATCTATGGATCGGGGGGTATATGCCATGTTAAAGTTAGAATAAAGTAGGTATAATGCAATAATAGAATATGATTTTTTTGCAACAATACTTAAAGTGGTAATTTTCTTTATGATACTAACAGATCTCACGCAGGTTTTGTTGAGTTTTGTGTGATTGAAGTTTTCAAGTTATGGGTGAGATAACGATGGATGAAGGAATAAGGAGTGAAAAGAGCTTAAGCTTGGGGATGCCCATGTCACCTCAAGTTAACATTCAAGGAGAACCAAGAAACTAAGCTTAGGATGCCCCGGAAGGCATCTCCTCTTTCTTTTTAATGACCATCGGTAATTTTACTTGGAGCTATATTTTTATTTGTCACATATCATAAGTTTTGCTTGGAGCGTCTTGTATTATATGAGTCTTCGCTTGTATTGCCTTTTAGTTTGTCACCATTATCCTTGCTGGAAACACCTATTTGAGAGAGCCACAATGATGCTATGATTTGTTAGAATTGCTCTATGTGCTTCAGTTAAATTTTTTGAGCTATGGAATTGCTGTAGTGCTTCACTTATATCTTTTTGAGCATGGCGGTGCTTTAATTTTGAAAGAAATACTCTCATGCTTCACTTAGATCAATTGGAGACTCAGTAAAATTTTAAAGAAATCCTCTCATGTTCACTTATATTATTTCGAGAGATGAAAAAACTATTATTTATGCTCATGTTATTCACTTAAATTTGTTTGAGAGCATGTTATAAGCAATGGTAATATATAGAAACTAGTGCCAAAGTGATATATATCCAAGAAGGTATAATACAAACTTTCATGAAGATCATTGGATATGATAAACTTGATTCCTTGTAATAGTTTTGCGATATGGAGATAGTAATTGTAAGTGCATCTAGTGTCCTTTAGTGATTTTGGTGTATTGAATACTTAAAGGTTAAGGGACTAATATCTTTGTGAGTGTACACAGGATCTATAAGTCGATGAGGAGTTGGATATTTACTATGAATGTCGACCCATAAAATTGCATGTCTTCAGCTGAAGACTTTGGTTCTCCTGAAGATTTTGAAAGTGAAGAAATTGGTGTGACCTTGAAGACTTGGATATTCATGCGAGGATTATGAAGTGTGAAGACTTTTGTTTTCATAGTTTCATTTTCTCTTTCTTGAGTCATAGGAAACACCGTACTGTTAAAGGGGGTTGAGGTAATACTAAGAAAGCTGATTTCCAAGTGATGCTCATCTCAAAATCCTACACCTATCCAATCCTTTCGAGTGAAGCCATTAGAAATCTCATATCAGCTCAGTCAATTTCTTCAGTGATAAAGACGAAGATCTTCTAGTCTCGGAGGAATTTATTCTGACTGAGGAGTTAGGAATTCTCCGGTGCGGATTGCCTACACAATGAGGAACATGATAGCCATGAGGAATTTGATACCTCAAATCTGACCATTGCTGTGCTACGCGCCAGCTGTCCAAAATATCCTACCAGCTAACGGTCATATCATTGAAGGGCATTTATGTCTTATCATGTCGGGCTGCTCCCTAGGCTATAAATAGCCGCCCCGTACAATCACTAGCTGTTTGGCTGCTCCAAGAAAAACTGACACTTGTCATTGAGAGCATCCCTTCCTCCGAGGACTTTGAGCGAAAATCATCAAGTGAGAAAAACACAAAACCCAAACCCAAACGCCTACAAACCCAAAGTGATTGAGCATCACTGAAAAGATTGTTCATGTGTGGAACCAACACTTGTTACCTTTGAGGACCGTGTATCTTCTAGACGGTTAGGCGTCATGGTCTAAGCATCCAAGAGGAATTGTGGATCGCCGAGTGGCCAAGTCTGTGAAGGTTTGGAAGTCACCTGTGAAGACTTACCATGAGTGTTGGGCGAGGTCTGTGTGACCTTAGCTCAAGGAGAATATGGTGAGGACTGCATGTCCGGGACTGTGTGTCTTTGAGTTTAAATACTCAGCTGCTCCAACTAGACGTACAACTGTCACAGCAGTTGGAACTGGTCTACCGAATCATTGTCTTCACCAAGCCAACTGGTTCTATTTCCTCAACCCTTTCATTTCGTCATTCATGTGTTGATGAACTTGATCATTACTTTTTGAAGACTTTGACTGAAGATTTTCTCTATTTCCTCAATCCAATTTCTTCAGTCACATTGTCTTCTACCTGCTTATCCTTTGTTTACGCTACTTGTGCTCTGTGTTTTTTTTCATTTCATCATGATGACTATGCGGTTACTTTGTTGCTTACACCTGAGTACTTATTCCGCTGCTAGTTGTTCGTGACTTAGGAATTTCCTCACCCCGAAATTACTCAGTGACAAATTTGTAAAAATCGTCTATTCACCCCCCTCTAGTCGACTTAATGCACTTTCAATTGGCATCAGATCAAGGTACTCCCTTGTTCTATGTGATTTTTGTTTAACCGCCTAGAGTTCTAGTTATGTCAACTACAGGAATGAAGAAAGTGACATGCCCCATCTTTGACGGTCATGAGTATCCCAAGTGGAAGACCATGATGAAGAAGCAACTCATGGCGATGAACAGAAAACTGTGGACCGTCACTGAGATTGGTCTTACCGATCTATGCAAGATGGTGGAGGCTGATGATATTCGCAAGTATACTCTACTCAACCTCACGGCGAAGGATATCATCTGCTCCCGTTTGTCCCAAAATTAGTTCAGGAACATCATGCATCTTAACCATGCGAAGCTCATCTGGAACTGACCCTCTGAGGTCTATGAAGGTCATCAAACTCGTCATGATCCTTCGTTTGAGGATTTCAACGAATCTCTCAAGGAGATGACTTTCGCCCCTGAATCATCATCCACACCATGGCTTATGGCAAAGGCTGCCAAGGTAACCGAATACCACCTTTTCGAATCTAGTGATGATGAATCGGGTGATGAACTTGGACCCAGCTACACTAAACTTGCTTCCCTTGCCACTAAACAACAGAGAGCTCTCGAAAAGTTCAAAACATGCTTGATGAAAGCGATGATATGTTGGGTGAGGAATTGAATCGAACTAAGGCTTTGACTGATAGTCTTCAACAACTTTAGTCTAAGTTTGACAACCTTCAAAATCATCATAACACTCTGATCATGGGAAGCTTTCTTATGAATTCCTTCAGAGAAAGCAAGATCTTGAGAAGTTAAGAGTGAGTTATGAAGATCTTCAGAATGAAAACGATCCATTGCTTGCTCAACAGATCAGTTCCGCTCAGGAAGAATTTATTCCACCATTCTGAAATGCATTGAGCGTGAATCTGCTAATTCTTCACCTGAATGTTCAAATGCTTCTATTGCTGCAAATTATTCAACTGTCTCGGTGGTCACAAATTCCTCATCTAAGGATACCACATGTATCACTAACGATAATGCATGGTTGAAGGAATTGTATGTGACAGGCATATACAAAAGCCTCAAAGGGCATCCGACTATTTGTGATGTCCTCAGAAAGCAGATCTTAAACAGGAACCCTAGGAAAGAGGGTATTGACTTTGAGAGGAAACTCAATGCTGATGGGACCTATAGGAAACCTGAGCAGTACCCCAAAAGCTCATGGGTTGGTGCAAAGGGACCTTCCATAGATCCATGCACTTTATTTGGCTTTACTTGTGAATCTTCATATTCCTATGATGAGTCATTTGACTCCAACTATAAACTATTCAAGAATTAGAATGGTGAAGTATTTGCTTGATATGTTGGAACTAACAGCAGGAATGGTCCCCCTATGAAGAAAATCTGGGTTCCCAAAAGGTGCCCTGAAAATCTTCAGGTGAAAGTCATCATGAAACCACCTATGAAGAAAAGGAACCCCAGATCAAACTCTTCATATGGACCTAATTCTTCATCAGGATCAAATTCCTCACGTGGATCAAAATCCTCATATGAACATCATCGTGCTAACACTTCAGTTTCGCAAGGAAAGTCTAAAGGCTATGAATATGTGCATTATTCTTCAAACCATTATGTTCATAAGTCCTCGAAGAATTTCTCTGCTTATTCATATGCTTATCCTAACCACTCTTCTGTGAAACGAAGTGCACTGGCTTCAATGCCATCTTTTTCTTTTGGAGCTCACAGAATGATGAACTCTTAGCCACCCATCCAGATCTGGGTGGTGAAGAAAGAGAACTAATATCTTATGTAGGGTCAGGTCTCCAGATGAGCTTAATCATCTGAAGAATTTGCTGGACACCTGAATATGCTTGAATAGACGCAAGCTAATCATGAAGAAATGAATCACTCATTTCTCACGTCCTCATATTACTATATCTGTTACTGTTGATGAAATTGATATCATATTCTTCACTGATAAAGTATATGGGTTCGTAAGTTGCACTAATTCATATACAGGATGAACAACCCAAAGCTACTGAGTGGGTCCTCGACAGTGGATGTACAAATCACATGACCGGTGATAGGAACTTATTGATGGACACTGATTTATCTCCATCTCATCTGAAGCATATCACCTACGCTGACAAGGGAAAAAGCAAGGTATTGCGTCTAGGTAGGGATGCAATCTCAAAGGATAGACACATGGACGAAGTCATGCTTGTCGAGTCCTTAGGATTCAACCTCATGTCTGTCTCAATGCTTTGATCTTGATATGGTTGTCGTCTTTGGCAAATATCATTGCATTGTGCTAATGGAATCTGACAAATCCAAACTCTTCGAAAGCTTTAGTAAAGGAGACTTGTATATTGTTGATTTATCTACAGGATGACAGCCTGCCACATGTCTACTTGCAAAAGCTTCAGAATGCTGGTTATGGCATCGAGAACTTGGTCATGTTGGGATGAGGAACTTGCATACTCTCACGAAGAAGAAGCATGTCATTGGCATCGAGGGTGTCAAATTCCTCAAAGATCATCTTTGTGGGGCATGTGAGTCTGGAAAGATCACCAGAGCCAAGCATCCCTCGAAGACTATCATGACCACTTCTCGTCCCTTTGAATTACTTCATATGGATCTCTTTGTCCCTACTCATTATGCCACGTTCTCTAGTTCTGCATCATTATATGGCTTTTCATTGTTGATGATTATTCTTGTTATACATGGGTGCATATCATCACTTACAAAAATGAAGAGCAGGAAGTCTTCAGACGATTTTCCTCAAGAGCGTTTACGAACTTCGGTGTGAAGATCAAGCATATCAGGAGTGATAATGGAACTGAGTTCAAGAACATAGGTCTCGATGAATATCTTGATATACTTGGTATTACTCACGAGTTATCTGCTCCCTATACTCCTTAGCAGAATGGCATCGTGGAGCGCAAGAATAGAACTCTTGTTGAGATGGCTCGCACTATGCTTGATGAATACAAGACACCACAACGTTTTTGGCCTAAAGCTATTCATACTGCATGCCACATCATCAACAGAGTATATCTTCACAAATTCTTCAAGAAGACCTCATATGAACTCCTCACTGACAAGAAACCCAATGTAAGTTATTTCAAAGTCTTCGGTGCTAAATGCTGGATTAGAGATCCTCACCATCACTCTAAATTTGCACCGAAAGCACAAGAGGGTTTTATGCTTGGTTACGGAAAGGAATCGCACACCTACAAAGTCTTCAACACCAATCATCACAAGATTGTTGAAACTATAGATATGCGGTTTGATGAAACTAATGGCTCGCAAAGAGAGCACCTACCTCCTATGCTAGATGAAATGTCACCTGAGGAATCCATCAAGCTCAAAGCTACTGAGGATATCATCCCTATCGAAGAATCTGCTGAAGAAGTCATTCTGGATCGTGAAGAAAATCATACTGGTGCTGCTGAAGAAATTGGCCCTGGAGAAATTACTGGGCCTAAGCAAAGTCGTCAACCTGCACATCCTCGCGTTGCAAATGAAGTGCAGATCAAGAAAATCATCAACGGTATCAACGCACCAGGTCCTCTCACGCGCTCAAAGGCTTCACACTTGTCTAACTTTTGTGGGCATTTTGCGTTTGTTTGTATCATAGAGCCCACCAAAGTTGATGAAGCATTCATGGAATCTGAGTGGACTCAAGCCATGCAAGATGAATTGCATCAATTCGAGCTCAACAATGTGTGGGAGCTTGGCAAGCGACCAGACCCACGCAAGCACAGCATTATCGGTACCAAATGGATCCACCGCAACAAACAAGATGAAAATGGCCTTATGGTGAGGAATAAGGATCGTCTTGTAGCTCAAGGCTACACACAAGTTGAAGGAATTGATTTCGATGAAACTTTTGCACATGTTGCTAGACTTGAAGCTATTCGCATATTGCTTGCTTACGTTAACCATCATAATATCATCTTACATCAAATGGATGTGAAAAGTGCATTCCTCAGTGGTAAGCTTGAGGAAGAAGTATATGTTGCTCAACCACCAGGTTTTGAGGATCCAAAATTTCCAGATCATGTTTACAGACTCAACAAGGCCCTGTATGGCCTCAAGCAAGCACCTCAGGCATGGTATGACACATTGAAGGAATTCCTCATGAAGAAAGGCTTCAAAGCCAGTTCACTTGACCCAACTCTTTTCACCAAAGCGTATGCTGATGAATTATTCATGTGCCAAATATATGTTGATGATATTATCTTTGGCTGTACTAACCAACGTTATAGTGATGAATTTGCCTATATGATGAGTGAGGAATATGAAATGTCTATGATGGGAGAGTTGAAATTATTCTTAGGTCTTCAAATTCGTCAACAACACAATGGCATATTCATATCTCAGGAAAAATACCTCAAGGATGTGTTGAGGAAATTCGGCATGCAAGATTGCAAAGGCATCAAAATCCCTACGCCCACAAATGGCCATCTATGCACCGATGAAAATGCTAACGACTTCGATCAAAAGGTATACCGCTCCATGATTGGCTCTTTATTGTACCTATGTGCATCTAGGCCGGATATTATGCTTAGTGTTTGCATGTGTGCCCGATTGCAAGCTACACTGAAGGAATTACACCATAAGGTTGTGAAGCATATTCTTCGATATCTAGCACACACTCCAACACTTGGATTATGGTATCCCAAGGTCTCTTCCTTTGATCTCATTGGATATTATGACTCTGACTATGCTGGTGATCAGGTGGACCGCAAGTCAACATCAGGCACATGTCATTTCCTCGGACGATCCTTGGTATGTTGGTCCTCGAAGAAGCAGAACTGTGTATCACTCTCTACTGCTGAAGCTGAGTACATTGGTGCTGGATCCTGCTGTGCTCAATTGCTATGGATGAAGCAAACCCTCGAGGACTATGCCATCAACACTACAAAAAAAATACACTTCCGTGATGATACGTGCTTGTCACAATAGGTCGCGTTTTTTGTCATGCATGTACATCCATGACGATTTTATGACAGAATCAAGATAGTCATACCTATGTTGTCGTAGAAGTGTTCCTTGACATTACCAAAATTATCATCACGGAAGTGTCCACATCCATGACGATAAATCGCGCGTCACAGAAGTGCTTTCGTCAAGGGTGACCGACATGTGGCATCCACCGTAATGGAACACCGTTAAGCTATCGGGTCGGGTTTTTGATCCGATAACCCGTTAACAGCCCCGACCAATGGGGATTTTCCACGTGTAAAATCATCATTGGCTGGAGGAAACACGTGTCAGCTCACCGTTGGGACATACGTCATCCACTCATTGGACCCAAGGCACCTATGATACGTCGACACGTGGCACGACCCAACAGAGGCCCATTCCTATGAAAAGGCCGGCCCGTTTGACTTGGTCAAAAGGTGGCGGCCCGGCCCACGGAAAGCCTGTTAATGGCATGTCCGCATATAGCCCATTTACAACCCGCTAACCCAGGGCCCGTTACGCCCTATCCGAATTTGGCCCAGTAGCATCATCTGGGCTGTCCAATATGATTCCAGCCCGTTTTAACTTTCGGCCCATGTGTGGCCCATGACTTCTTTTGGCCCATATGAGGCCCTTTGTAACTCTTCGCCCATTAACGACCCGTGGTGAAACTGGCCCATAATGAATAGTGTATCACTTTATACCCATTAACGGCCCATTATTCCACTGGGCCGTTTCCAGCCCAAGTTATCTTTCGGCCTTCTCAGGGCCCATTTATTCTTGTGCTCATTTGCAGCATTCAGTTACTTACGGCCCGTTACTGTCATTTTCTGCTTGTGGGCCAAATTCAGCCCGTCGTTACAGTTGGCCCGTTTGTGTACCGTTAATACGTTGGGCCGTTTTCATGTCAAAAAAACCCGTTGGGTTGTTTTCATATAGTTATCAAATACGACCCATTATGGTCCATGAATAGTACGACCCATGATTGGCGAAATGATGATACGCCCCGTAGAAGGCCCATGGATCATACAGCCCATAGAAGGCCCATGGACCCTAAGGCCCGTAGAAGGCTCATGGATCCTACGACCCGTATAAAGGCCAATGGATCCTATGACCATAGAAGGCCCATGGATCATACGGCTCGCAGGAGGCCCATGGTTACAACAGTTTGTGTCCTGCCATGATTATTTTGGCCTAGTTAACAAAAATAGGCTATTGTGGCCACTAGAAAAACACAGAAAAAGAACTGTAGTGACTACAAGCAAACAACTAAACAAGACAATGAGGAAATAAATAAGCAAGCAATTAATGCTAGCCTATTACCGCTATTACACATATTACATCCACTGGGCATCAAAGTTCGCCACCAATGCAAATATAGGGAAGAAATCAGCATATTACATACACTGGCCGTCAAAATTGGCCACCAGTGCAAATAAACGTTGCAGCAAAACAAGAGCATAACTGAAACAACTTCAGAAGAGCTCAAGAAACGTTATCCTGGGTATCCACCATGCTGGCAATAAGCTTAGCAAGCTTATTAGCTTTGTCCTGTTTGGCGCTAAAATCCTCCAACGCTTGCTGTTGCACCAGAAAGTATGCATCTGAATGCTCCAGGGACTTCCGCAGTCCTTCCGCTTCTTGTCGCAGCACAGCTGATCGATGTCTTTCAGCTTGCAGTTGAGACTCAAGAAACCGAATTGATTCAGACAGTGAGTTTGAATAGCTTGTGCAAGCGGTAGTGGCCAGTAACTCGAACACTAAACCAAGACAGGACTTTGGGGTTGTCTCACTGTCTTCAAGATAGTCTTCCTTAGCTGTTTTATCAGCTTTGTTGGAGACCAACAAGGATGTGTCACTATCCTGAACCTTATCTGCATTACTTCCTTTACCATTGCTTAATAAGGCACTCTTCCCCAATATTCTGTCAGCATTCTAAAAGAAGAAACAAGCAGACACATAACAGGTTTAGCATGTACTAGTATATGAAACTCATTTCGGTGAACCAGTTCATTAGTAAGGTGGACAGGATTAAACTACCAATTCTTCTATTGCCAAGTACTAGTACATAATAAAAGCATCAAACAAACATATATCTATGTCCTATGGTCACTGCATTGTCTTGCCAAATCAAAATAGAGACACGGTTAAATCATGCCAGTTCAAGAAAAGCATCAGTGAAAGAATACAAAGCATGGGAAACTACATGGCACAACAAGATTTCAGATGGGTACCACGGGTCTACATGTACAACAACACTATTGGCTCTGTTGTGATGCTAGTAATATGCATGATATGAGAAGTCAACTGTATACACAATTGAAATTGAAATCAACAGAGCTATTGATAAGAGCAAACCTGTTAAAGAAACATGCGTGAACATACCTGTTGTGCCATTGGAGTTTCGATTGGATCCTTCAATTTAAAAATAAGTTTGTATGAGTAAATACAGTGATACAAGAGCAAAGCAGTATGCACGATAGCAATCATAGTTAAAAAGGCGCGCCTAGGCTCTAGGCGTTGGCAAAACGCATTGCGCATAACTACGCTTAATCTGTGCATAACTGCGCATAAGCATGCGCTTTGGTCAGTAAAGTGCAAGGCGGTGGCAAAACGCACAATTAACGCCTAGCGCTTTTTTGAACTATGATAGCAATGGAATCTTAAATTAGAACAGTTGTTCTTCAGGTTTAGGCACTTGTTCTACATGAACAGAGTACAGTAAGACGCAAGAATATAGTACATAAAAATAGAAAATGAGCTCACAGACCTTACCACATTCTTGGTTCGGGACCAGTACAGGAGAAGGCATTCCCAGTCATTGTCCAGTAAATGTGTCTCAGGAGAACGTACGGGAATTTGATGAGTTTCTTTGCCGGTGAAGTACGTTTTCTTCAGGTAATTCTGATATTTCCACCAAGCATTCTTGAAGATAGAAGAGGTATTAGCACAGGTTACCTCATCCTGAGTTTCCAAATCGGTCCTTCTCTATGGAGAAAAATGCGAAAATTTGCTGTATTATAACCATCATGGAGGTAGGGTGTATGGGACAAAGAAAACTAATTGCCATGAATAACATTACTTACACATAACTCCTAGACAAGCACCTGCAACTGGCATTTTCCTTCATCTTCAGTATAATATTTCCAAGATGGGAAGATACGCACATACAATTTAACAACATCAAATGCGATAGCTGCTAACTACAACTAGCTGGTTGTGCTTCCTCCATAGGAATAGGCGTACTAACTGGTGGAGTTGTGGTTCGCCATGGTAGTACTGGCCCTTTGGGCACTGGAGCTGCCTTACTAACTGCTCTTGTTTGGGAGCTCTGTGGTGGAGATGGTGTTGTGTCAACAGGAACTGGGTTACTATCTGCTGGGGTTGGGGTTAGATTGGGTGAAGCTGGTTCTCTGTCCATCGCAGTAGGGGTACAATCTGCGAGAGTTTGGGTTATGTGTGGTAGGGCTGGTTCTTGTGCATGTACAACCGGGGTGCTATCTCCACCAAGAGGTAGCACTGTTTTATTTGAAGACCGTGTTTTTAGTCCGCTAGATACTGGCATCACCCGCTCCAATTCAAATGGCTGATAAACAGGAAACATAGTTGAATGTACAGACATTGTATGAGAGACAGATGCAATAGATAGTGTGGAAAAAAGAGGGCATGAAATAGTTGACATGTATATTGTTTAACTAAAACGGATAGCATGACATAATTTCACATATATGATGTCTATCTAAACTGGATAGCATAGCATAACATAATTCAAAGATATGATGAATAACTAAACAGGATCGCATGACATAATTCACCTACATGTTATCTAAGTAATCAGGATCGCATCATTTAATTCACATATGTGATTTATATGCTAAACAGAGGGCATTCGATATGATGTCTGAACTAAGAACATGGTGTTGAATATTGTGTATATGATGTCTAAACTATGCAATGCAAGACACCATATGCATGATATGAGCAGTATAACCGTGCCAAGTTAGAGCATACACCTCAGTGGGGGAATAGGACTGGTCATCTGTCTCTGAATCCATCTCTGAGGAGCTATCGGGACCCAACAAGAGATCTGCTTCGACAGGTAGCACTGTCTGCTCTGAAGGCCTTGTTTTCACTCCAGATTTTTCCATCTCCCACCCAAATGGCTGATTCACAGGAAGAGTAGTTTAATGTACAAACATTGTCGACAAATGGAAATGTAATGAAGAAAAGGATGGGCAAGATATCATTCAAATATATGATGCCTGGTTAAACAGGATGGCATTGCACATTTCACATATATTATGGCTGGCTAAAAGACATGAGACTGCATAATTCCCATATATGATATAGAAACTAAACAGGTGGCATTACAGAACATGTCTAAACTAAGCAGATGACATATATGATGTCAAAAGTAGGCACTGCAAGGCAACATATGCATGATATGACTAACATCATCATGCCAAGGTAGAGCAAACACCTTGGGGGTAAATAGGAGTGGTCAGCGGCGTCTGAATCCGCCTCAGAACAGATATCTTCCTCTGGATTACAATCTGGAGAGGGGTGGGGAGGGTTTGCCATTGAACCCACCATGGAGCGATGTCTGCATGACATTGTATTGCCGCGCAAAACTCTTCTCTTTTTCTCTACATGTTCAGCATGACTGTGTAAAATATCTGACATGCATACGAAAAAAATATGGTGATATTATGTAAGGGGAGCATGCAGAAATTTAGAGTGATGGTAACAACCAGTGGATGGATCCAAAAATAATGATAGCAGGCTGATGATTGCTTTAAATTAATAAAAAGACAGATGATGATTGCTTTACTATTTGTTTCCCACCCAAGATGAACAACATAGGCATACCCTAGGTGAACTAGATATTAGACAGACATACTATTCATTGCTGCCTCGATATGTGCCCCACAACTAATTTAGAACTCAAGTTTGAGCATTAATTTGGACCTGACTTGGGAGTCCAAGAGCTGAACAGGACGATAAAGTAGCAGGTAAGTTTAAGCACTGCATACATAAGAAGAAACAAAAGAGTGCGACCTCTCTTGTGGACCCGTGTACTCCTCAGGTTCATCTGCTGAGTCAATGATGGTGATGTCGTTGCGGTGGGTGCCGGCGGCAGGGAAGGAGATCTGAGGGGGCGAAAGACGGTCAGGAGTCGTGATGTCTGGTTTGGTGGTTGCTTCTGTCGATGGAGCAGCTCAGGTGAGGTGGACGACGTCGCGGCAGGAGCAGGACAAACCACACAAAGTTCCCTTCGACACGTACCTGTAACCGAAGTAATTCTGTAAGGGCTCATTTGGCTTGCATGATTCTTAAAATGCAGGGATAGGAAAAACACCAGAATAGGATAGGAATGCACATGGTAAACAGAGCATTTGTAATCCCATGATTTCTATAAACTTGGGTGTTTGGTTTACAGGAATTGGAAGAGCAGAGGAATGCAAAGAAACATGGCCAAAATAAAGTGAAACCATATGAAAGCGTGTACAGTTAGAATGTTATTTTGGCACTAATGCACTTGGTCTTGTTTTCATGCATAGGATTTTGAAAAGTAGGTCCAGGTGGATGTTTTGCTTCATTCCTTTCAACAAAATGCATGAATAATTGAATAGTAGAGTGCCATTGAAAAATTCCCTATTGCTATGTTTTTCCGTTGCACCAAAATAGCCCTAATGGATCGACGTGAATGTATAGTAATAAGTGATGCAACAAGTGTACAACCTCTTTGCCGTAGTCATGTCGACCTCAGCATCATTGGGTTGGTCGCTGAAGCAGTTGAGGAAGAGGTGGCTGTCGGAGGTGTGGAGGAAGATCTGAGGAATCTGTAGACGGCGTCAAGGACACTACTCTGTTGTGATGGATCATTCTGTTGTTGGAGTAGCTCCGGTGAGCCGTAAGACGTCAAGGCTGAAGCAGCACAAGAAAGACATCGTCAATCTCAAGTGGGATTCTAATAGCATCTCCAATATGGATGTAAATATTACATCACAAAAAACCACCTGACTACAACAGATGAGGTAAAAACTGTTGACTCTGAACTTAACTGTTGAAACTGAAATTTACTATGGAATCTGAATGCTACTATCGAAACTGAACGCAATGGTAGCAGAGAGGCACTTGACATGTAGTTTAGGGAGGGCCTGCAGTTCATCTTCAACCTGCACCCTCCTGGGCCGCCAGCCACCACCGTCTGAACTGCCGGCCCCAGCGCCGCCTCGCCGCCCCGAAACAACTCCCCACCGCCGCCCCAGCCAGCCCTCTAGGAGCCCGGCCCCACCCTGAACCCTAAGATAGATAGTGGGGTACCTCTCAGGTGAGCCCCTGAAAATCGACTGACCCAAAAGTCGATTCATTCGACTGACGTGTGGCTAAATCGGAGCAGAGCAGCAGCACGAGCGAGGGGGAGAGCAGCAGCAGCAGCTGGGCGAGTGAGCGATCGAGCGAGAGCCGGAGCAGAAGCAGCAATGCGAGCAAGCGAGCGAGAGCCGGAGCAGCAGCAGTAGATTCGGCTGGTATGGCCGCCGCCGCCGAAGGGGCCTCGCACTGGGGGAGAGCCGCCATGGAGATGTCGCCCGCGACGCCGACTTCAAGGTAGCTGCTCCATGGGGCTGCGGGATGGACCACCGTCGGTGCCGGGAGGTCGAGTTAAGGAGAAGGTGCGATGCAATGAGTGTACAACCACTTTGGTGGCGCCGAGTAGGCCTCGGCTTCGTCCGAGGAGTCGGTGAGGATGCTGCGGTTCCGATGGAGCAGGTTAAGGCGACGTTGTGGGGATGGAGCAGCCGCGATAGACGAGGCGATCGTTGGAGCAACTCCTTGGAGGTGGAGGACGGGGCGGCTGAACCGGCGGGACGACGAGATGGACGACGGATCCTCATCTTGGGAGGTGGACGAGGGACGTCGAGCTGTTGCGGTGGACGATGTCGTCGGGGAAGAGGCTCCGGCTGGGTAGCGGTGTGGTGGCGGACGGAGGAGGGTGGGATTTCACGGCTGGAGCGGAGAGGTTACGGCGGCCTGGGATTTCGAATTGCGAAAAGGGGGCGATGGGAGGGGGTGAAGCATGACTTAGGGACGCACTTGTCCAAAATGTAGGGTGTGTTACAGAAGTACCCCCCACCGATTTGAACTAGCGGCCCTTTCGGCTCAGGGTTAGAAGGGGGATTTCATGTGTCGGGATTTGGCAGCTGGAGGGAGTTTTCGCGCGCGTTGTAATTTCGGGATAGCAAGGCGCCGGTTGTGAAGGCGCCAGTTTTGGGAGCACGATATCTAAATTTTCGGGATATAACAAGACGCGGGTTGAATTTTAGGGACAAGCTTAACATGTAGTAATATTTTACTTGTACGTACCAAATCAATTCACACTTCCCTCAACCAAAAAGAAAATGAAAAAAATAAACTATTCACACCACACAGAGAGAGAGTCTTGACCCGTTTTACTATACAGATGCTATTCAAAGCTACTCCCTCCTTCCATCTATATAGGGCCTAATGCGTTTTTCGATGCTAACTTTGACCAAATATCAGAGCAATAAGATATGACATGCAACTTACACAAAGCACACCGTTAAATTCGTCTGTGAAAGGTTCTTTCAATGATATAATTTTCACATTGTGCATGTCATGTACTATTAATCTTGTCAATAGTCAAAGGCGGCCGTAAAAATCTCATTACGCCCTATATGGATGGAAGGAGGGAGTATTAATCCATGTTATGTCTGACTACATTTTTTCGCTTGCTGTATAATGCATGTAACCTACTCATACCAACATTTTAGTGCATTCCAAATGTCTATACTACCGCTGCAATTCGAACTAAATTTGAATTCATTTCCCTATTTCAATGAGAATGTACAATCATGATTGTTGCCAACTTCAACCCTCGTTCATGTATTACCTTAATAACACACCACATGATTACTATAGAGATAGATATGAACTATGTGTACTACATGAACTCCAATTCTATTTTTTGAATACACTTGATGTTGATTCCAAATAATAGTACATTTGATGTACTAACTATATATTCATAATCTAAACCATGTTCCATACGTACACCGTGTTTATCACAAAAAGTATATTGCCCCGCCCCCTACATTATGATAAGTATTTAGACCTGAGCTGCAAAAGCCACACATTAGCCCAAATTATAATCAATGTTCTATGTATTATACGTAGTACTAGCAATATGCCCATGCGTTCCACAGAACATCAACATGATCAAGGGGCCTAATTTGCAAATATGGAGAGGGGTGTGGGTATCTTTTTTCAAACTTGCCATCGTTTCCTTCCTATCCGCCAAATATAAACGGACGACCTATATTGCAGGATGGCAGGCACACCATCATCAACAACTCCGTTTTTTATAAGAGTAGAGATAAAATATATTATATGTAGTATAACGTGTTCATAACCACACCATGTGTATCACTGTTATATAAATTCACACATGCGTCGGTTTAAAACACTATGATAAATTCTTCAAATATCCAAATTCGCTTTTTATAATGAAGTATGATCTCTATTCGTCTTTTACACCCACACAATCCTCTTATCTTTGTAGCTAGCGCTAACTTTCTCTCGTGCATGCACACGCCCGCAGCCCTCTCACCCTCCCTCAGCATTCTCCAGCTCCATCGCGCAAATTTGTCTTTTCACTTTAGGTCATTCACCCATGGTGTGTGTAGGCCCCCCAGCTCCTTCTTTACGACACACATCGATTGATATGCCTCTCTAGCCAGGGGTGCCTAGCACAAACACAAGCTTCCCCTCTTCTCTTGTCACTGTCCATGCCTCACTCCCACCACTCTTTTCATCGATCTCGTACTCGCACACTCCTTCCCCCTCGATATAGTATGCCTCTCGTACCACCTCCTAGATGCATCCGTCTCTCTCTATCCTTCTCCTCGTGCCTCATTTGCTTCTAACACACACATGCATGTATAACGATCAATCTCCCAACATATACCTAGATCGACTTTAACTATCCCCCCCCATCGATCGACGTACCTCACAAGTTATGTATCTCCTTTCTCTAACAAAGGGCGATTGATCTTCCTATGTAGTTACGTGTGCTTACCACAACCATATCATCCCCCCTCATCATTTGTGCATGCCTCTTGCCCCGTCTCTCACACGCACGTGCACAGACAACAACAAGCAGCCATCTCCTCTCTTATTGATATTGCAGGCATGCCCTCCGTTTGTCTAGCAAGCCTATCCCACCATTTGTGAGAAGCAACTCCACTACCACCCCCTCCAACACTCTAGCTCTTTCTCTCTCCCAACCTTATTCCTCTCCTGCACGTATGCATGGATGCCGATCGATCTCCCTTAATACATGAGGCGGATCGATGTCCTTAATACATGAGGTAGGCCTCTCTCCTCCTCCACAGATATACCATCCATCGTACATCTATAGTTAATTGGGCCTCCCTGTTCCCCCGCCACATACCGATAGTCGAGCACTGCAGGTAGGTATCCATGCCACAGAGACAGACTGCACATGTCCCCTCTCACGTTCCAGTAGGCCAGCCACTCTATATCTTTGACGTGGGCACACACAAATTCGATGGCACTCTTTATCGATCACGCGCGCACACACACACACACATCATCCCTCTCTTCGATTCTATGGACACCTCAAGCCGATGATACCTCCACTCTCTTCTCCTGGATCTTCCCCTCTATATATATGTTATATCCAGGACTCTATTTCACACACATTGCATATGTTACATTTTTTGATTGACCCCCCCCCCAAAAAAACTCTCAAAACCCACACACTATATCTCTCTAGGTTTGTATCTCTCACACAACCCCATGTAGGTGGTGTACGTATACAAGAAGAGAATAGGTGCACCATGCACGTAGTCAAGCTTCGTGCCCAGCCACACCCGCGCGGGTACACGGTAGAGCTCATTTCTTTACGAAATGGCAGCCCACGTGCTAATTTGAATGCCTATAGCGGTTGTTTACCTAGGGAGGTTGTGTACCACGCACGCACGAAACAAAGTTTGACTTGACGCGTTTCTGTGTTATTTTTAAATAAAGTTATAGCGCTCAATGGAACGTACACAGAATATAAAATGATTTTTATGGAGAAAAAGGTAGTCCACTCCACTATATACAATGGAGCATGCCTGCCTGGTTTGTAGCTCTTTAGAGTATCTCACACAAGGCTGCGATGGCCTCTCTCTCTCACCGTTGGTCACTGATCCGACCAAATCCCGTCCGCTGGGGGAAAGGGAGTGCGGTGGCCTCTCTCTCTCTCTCTCTCTCGTCGTTGGTCACTGATCCGGCCGCATCCCGTCCGTTGGGGGAAAGGGAGGAAGTGCATCGTTTCTCTGTTCGACAGCGCCGAGGCAGCACGTCCCGATCTGTGGTACACGCCGTTCTCTCTGACCAAGCTCCGGCGCGACAGGGCCTATGTGATACGTCTCCAACGTATCTACTTTTCCAAACACTTTTGCCCTTGTTTTGGATTCTAACTTGTATGATTTGAATGGAACTAGCCAGGACTGACGCTGTTTTCAGTAGAATTGCCATGATGTTCTTTTATGTGCAGAAAACAAAAGTTCTCGGAATGACCTGAAACTTCACGGAACATCTTAGAAAAAATAATAAAAAATCCTCGCCAAAGATGAAGACCAGGGGCCCACACCCCGTCCATGAGGGTGCGGGGCGCCCCCCCCTCCTGGGTGCGCCCCCTACCTCGTGGGCCCCCTGGAGACCCTCCGACACCAACTCCAACTCCATATATTGGCTTTAGGGGAGAAAAAATCGGAGAGAAGAAATCATCGCCTTTTATGATACGGAGCCGCTGCCAAGCCCTAATCTCTCTCGGGAGGGCTGATCTGGAGTCCGTTCGGGGCTCTAAAGAGGGGGATTCGTCGCTGTCGTCATCATCAACCATCCTCCATCACCAATTTCATGATGCTCACCGCCGTGCGTGAGTAATTCCATCGTAGGCTTGCTGGACGGTGATGGGTTGGATGAGATTTATCATGTAATCGAGTTAGTTTTGTTAGGGTTTGATCCCTAGTATCCACTATGTTCTGAGATTGATGTTGCTATGACTTTGCTATGCTTAATGCTTGTCACTAGGGCCCGAGTGCCATGATTTCAGATCTGAACCTATTATCTTTTCATGAATATATGTGTGTTCTTGATCCTATCTTGCAAGTATATAGTCACCTACTATGTGTTATGATCCGGCAACCCCGAAGTGACAATAATCGGGACCACTCCCGGTGATGACCATAGTTTGAGGAGTTCATGTATTCACTATGTGCTAATGCTTTGTTCCGGTTCTCTATTAAAAGGAGGACTTAATATCCCTTAGTTTCCAATAGGACCCCGCTGCCACGGGAGGGTAGGACAAAAGATGTCATGCAAGTTCTTTTCCATAAGCACGTATGACTATATACGGAATACATGCGTACATTACATTGATGAATTGGAGCTAGTTCCGTGTCACCCTATGTTATGACTGTTACATGACGAACCGCATCTGGCATAATTATCCATCACTAATCCGGTGCCTACGAGTTTTCCATATACTGGTTTACGCTTATCTACTTTTCGGTTGCTATTGTTACAATCACTACAAAATACCAAAAAACATTACTTTTGATGTCTTTACTTTTGTTACCGTTACCACCACTATCATATTACTTTGCTACTAAACACTTTGCTGCAGATACTAAGTTTCCAGGTGTGGTTGAATTGACAACTCAGCTGCTAATACTTGAGAATATTCTTTGGCTCCCCATGTGTCGAATCAATAAATTTGGGTTGAATACTCTACCCTCGAAAATTGTTGCGATCCCCTATACTTGTGGGTTATCAAGACCTTTTTCTGGCGCCGTTGCCGGGGATCATAGCTCTATTCTTTGAGTCGTTTGGGATTTATATCTGCTGGACACTATGAAGAACTTGAAAGACGATCGAACTACTATTTTGCCCTCAACTACGAGGGGAGGCAAGGAACTGCCATCTAGCTCTGCACTAGATTCTCCTTCCGTTATAAGTAGCTTTGCGACACCTAAACCTGCTTCTGCTATTCGTTCCGATATGTCGCATGTTATTGATGATGCCACTTCTTCTATGCATGATACTTATGATGAAACTACTTCTATGCTTGATACTACTGTGCCCCTTGGTAATTTCTTGATGAACAAATTTCTAGGTCTAGAGAAAGAGAAATTGTTGAATCTTAATACGATGATGATAGTGATGATAAGAATATGCCTGCTATTGCCGAAGGTTATCTTTTTGATGCGGAATCTTCTGCAGCTATTTTTGCCTGCCAGGATAGATACGAACTTAAGAGGCTGCTAGTTAAATGGAGTAAAGAATCTCTTAGAGATAGAATGAGACCCGACCTTGCTTTTGCTACTTCACCTATATGTGTTCCCGATAAGGATTATTATGAATTTTCTATTGATCCAGATATAATTACTTTGGTTGAATCTGATCCTTTCTATGGCTATGAATCTGAAACTGTTGTGGCACATCTTACTAAGTTAAATGATATAGCCGCCCTGTTTACTAATGATGAGAGTGTTGGAAATATGCCCTAGAGGCAATAATAAAAGGATTATTATTATATTTCCTTGTTCATGATAATTGTCTTTTATTCATGCTATAATTGTATTATCCGGAAATCGTAATACACGTGTGAATACATAGAACACAATACGTCCCTAGTAAGCCTCTAGTTGACTAGCTCGTTGATCAACACATAGTCATGGTTTCCTGACTATGGACATTTGGATGTCATTGATAACGGGATCACATCATTAGGAGAATGATGTGATGGACAAGACCCAATCCTAAGCATAGCACAAGATCGTGTAGTTCGTTTTGCTAGAGCTTTTTCTATGTCAAGTATCTCTTCCTTAGACCATGACATCGTGTAACTCCTGGATACCGTAAGAGTACTTTGGGTGTACCAAACATCACAACGTAACTGGGTGACTATAAAGGTGCACTACAGGTATCTCCAAAAGTGTCTGTTGGGTTGACACGGATCGAGACTAGGATTTGTCACTCCGTATAACGGAGAGGTATCACTGGGCCCACTCGGTAGTGCATCATCATAATGAGCTTAGAGTGACACGGTGTCTGGTCACGGGATCATGCATTACGGTACGAGTAAAGTGACTAACCGGTAACGAGATTGAACGAGGTATTGGGATACCGACGATCGAGTCTCGGGCAAGTAACATACCGTCTGACAAAGGGAATAGTATATGGGGTTGCTTGAATCCTCGACATCGTGGTTCATCCGATGAGATCATCGAGGAGTATGTGGGAGCCAACATGGGTATCCAGATCCCGCTGTTGGTTATTGACCGGAGAGCCATCTCGGTCATGTCTGCATATCTCCCGATCCCGTAGGGTCTACACACTTAAGATTCGGTGACGCTAGGGTTGTATGAATATGAGTATGCAGCAAACTCAATGTTGTTCGGAGTCCTGGATGAGATCCTGGATGTCACGAGGAGTTCCGGAATGGTCCGGAGGTAAAGAATTATATATAGGAAGTGCTGTTTCGGCCTTCGGGAATGTTTCGGGGTCACCCGGTATTGTACCGGGACCACCGGAAGGGTCCCGGGGGTCCACCGGGCGGGTCCACCTATCTCGGAGGGCCCCGTGGGCTGAAGTGGGAGGGGAACCAGCCCCTAGTGGGCTGGTGCGCCCCCCCTTGGGCCCCCCCTGCGCCTAGGGTTGGAAACCCTAGGTGGGGGGGGGGGGCGCACCACTTGCCTTGGGGGGCACTCCACCCCCCTGGCCGCCGCCCCCTTGGGAGATTGGATCTCCCAGGGCCGGTGCCCCCCTGGGGGCCTATATAAAGGAGGGCAGGGGGGAGGGCAGCCGCACCCTTGTGTCTTGGCGCCTCCCTCCCCTGCTACACCTCCTCCTCCTCCCGCAGCAGCTTGGCGAAGCCCTGCCGGAGTTCTGCTGCATCCACCACCACGCCGTTGTGCTGCTGGATCATCATCAACCTCTCCTTCCCCCTTGCTGGATCAAGAAGGAGGAGACGTCATCTGCTCCGTACGTGTGTTGAACACGGAGGTGCTGTCCGTTCGGCACTTGGTCATCGGTGATTTGGATCACGGCGAGTACGACTCCATCATCACCGTTCTCTCGAACGCTTCCGCATGCGATCTACAAAGTGGTATGTAGATGCAATCTCTCTCCCATGACTCATTGCTTAGATGAACTCATAGATGGATCTTGGTGAAACCGTAGGAAAATTTTTAATTTTCTGCAACGTTCCCCAATAGTGGCATCATGAGCTAGGTCTATGCGTAGTTCTCTATTGCACGAGTAGAACACAATTTTGTTGTGGGTGTAGATCTTGTCAACTTGCTTGCCGCTACTAGTCTTTTCTTGCTTCAGCGGTATTGTGGGATGAAGCGGCCCGGACCGACCTTACATGTACTCTTACGTGAGACAGGTTCCACCGACTGACATGCACTAGTTGCATAAGGTGGCTAGCGGGTGTCTGTCTCTCCTACTTTAGTTGGAGCGGATTAGATTAAAAGGGTCCTTATGAAGGGTAAATAGAAGTTGACAAAATCACGTTGTGGTTATTCGTAGGTAAGAAAACATTCTTGCTAGAACCCAATTGCAGCCACGTAAAAGATGCAACAACAATTAGAGGACGTCTAACTTGTTTTTGCAGCAATTGTCATGTGATGTGATATGGCCAGAAGTTGTGATGAATGATGAATGATATATTGTGATGTATGAGATCATGTTCTTGTAATAGGAATCACGACTTGCATGTCGGTGAGTATGACAACCGGCAGGAGCCATAGGAGTTGTCTTTATTTTTGTATGACCTGTGTGTCATTGAAGAACGCCATGTCAATTACTTTACTTTATTGCTAAACGCGTTAGCCATAGAAGTAGAAGTAGTCGTTGGCGTGACAACTTCATGAAGACACGATGATGGAGATCATGATGATGGAGATCATGGTGTCGTGCCGGTGACTAAGATGATCATGGAGCCCCGAAGATGGAGATCGAAGGAGCTATATGATATTGGCCACATCATGTCACTACTATATATAACTGCATGTGATGTTTATTATGTTTATGCATCTTGTTTACTTAGAACGACGGTAGTAAATAAGATGATACCTTATAATAATTTCAAGAAAGTGTTCCCCCTAACTGTGCGCCGTTGCTAAAGTTTGTCGTTTCGAAGCACCACGTGATGATCGGGTGTGATAGATCCTTACATTCACATACAACGGGTGTAAGACAGTTTTACACATGCAGAAACACTTAGGGTTAACTTGACGAGCCTAGCATGTACAGACATGGCCTCGAAACACAAGAGACCGAAAGGTCGAACATGAGTCGTATGGAAGATAGGATCAACATGGAGATGTTCACAGATGATGACTAGACCGTCTCACGTGATGATCGGACACGGCCTAGTCGACTCGGATCGTGTAACACTTAGATGACTAGAGGGATGTCTAATCTAAATGGGAGTTCATTAAATAATTTGATTAGATGAACTTGATTATCATGAACTTAGTCTAAAGTCTTTGCAAAATATGTCTTGTAGATCAAATGGCCAATGCTCATGTCAACATGAACTTCAACATGTTCCTAGAGAAAACCAAGCTGAAAGATGATGGCAGCAACTATTCGGACTGGGTCCGGAACCTGAGGATCATCCTCATAGAAGCCAAGAAAGATTATGTCCTAGATGCACCGCTAGGTGAAGCACCTATCCCAGAGAACCAAGACGTTATGAACACTTGGCAATCACGTGCTGATGATTACTCCCTCGTTCAGTGCGGCATGCTTTATAGCTTAGTACCGGGGCTCCAAAAGCATTTTGAGCGACACGGAGCATATGAGATGTTCGAGGAGCTTAAAATGGTTTTTCAAGCTCATGCCCGGGTCAAGAGATATGAAGTCTCCGACAAGTTCTATAGTTGTAAGATGGAGGAAAACAGTTCTTTCAGTGAGGACATACTCAAAATGTCTGGGTTGCACAACCGCCTGTCCCAGCTGGAGATCAACCTCCCGGACGAGGCGGTCATTGACAGAATCCTTCAGTCGCTCCCACCAAGCTACAAGAGCTTTGTGTTGAACTACAATATGCAGGGGATGGTGAAGACCATTCCTGAAGTATTTTCAATGCTGAAGTCAACAGTGGTTGAAATCAAGAAAGAACATCAAGTGTTGATGGTCAATAAGACCACTAAGTTCAAGAAGGGCAAGGGTAGGAAGAACTTCAAGAAGGACGGCAAATATGTTGCCGCGCCCAGTAAGCCAGTTGCCAGGAAGAAGTCAAAGAATGGACCCAAGCCTGAGACTGAGTGCTTTTATTGCAAAGGGAAGGGTCACTGGAAGCGGAACTGCCCCAAATACTTAGCGGACAAGAAGGCCGGCAACACTAAAGGTATATTTGATATACATGTAATTGATGTGTACCTTACCAGTACTCGTAGTAACTCCTGGGTATTTGATACCGGTGCCGTTGCTCATATTTGTAACTCACAGCAGGAGCTGCGGAATAAGCGGAGACTTGCGAAGGACGAGGTGACGATGCGTGTCGGGAATGGTTCCAAGGTCGATGTGATCGCCGTCGGCACGCTACCTCTACATTTACCTACAGGATTAGTTTTAAACCTCAATAATTGTTATTTAGTGCCAAGTTTGAGCATGAACATTGTATCTGGATCTCGTTTGATGCGAGATGGCTACTCATTTAAATCCGAGAATAATGGTTGTTCTATTTATATGAGAGATATGTTTTATGGTCATGCCCCGATGGTCAATGGTTTATTCTTAATGAATCTCGAACGTAATGTTACACATATTCATAGTGTGAATACCAAAAGATGTAAAGTTGATAACGATAGTCCCATATACTTGTGGCACTGCTGCCTTGGTCACATTGGTGTCAAGCGCATGAAGAAGCTCCATGCTGATGGACTTTTAGAGTCTCTCGATTATGAATCATTTGACACATGCGAGCCATGCCTCATGGGCAAAATGACCAAGACTCCGTTCTTCAGAACAATGGTGCGAGCAACCAACTTAATGGAAATCATACATACTAATGTGTGTGGTCCAATGAGCGTTGAGGCTCGCGGAGGATATCGTTATGTTCTCACTCTCACTGATGACTTAAGTAGATATGAGTATGTCTACTTGATGAAACACAAGTCTGAGACCTTTGAAAAGTTCAAGGAATTTCAGAATGAAGTAGAGAATCAACGTGACCGAAAGATAAATTTCTTATGATCGGATTGTGGAGAGAATATTTGAGTCATGAATTTGGTACACACTTAAAAAAATGTGGAATCGTTTCACAACTCACGCCGCCTGGAACACCTCAGCGTAACGGTGTGTCCGAACATCGTAATTGCACTCTATTGGATATGGTGCGATCTATGATGTCTGAGGGAGTCCTGGATTAGGGGGTGTCCGGATAGCCGAACTATCATCATCGGCCGGACTCCAAGACTATGAAGATACAAGATTGAAGACTTCATCCCATGTTCGGATGGGACTTTCCTTGGCGTGGAAGGCAAGCTTGGCGATACGGATATGTAGATCTCCTACCATTGTAACCGACTCTGTGTAACCCTAGCCCTCTCCGGTGTCTATATAAACCGGATGGCTTTAGTCCGTAGGACGAACAACAATCTTACCATAGGCTAGCTTGTAGGGTTTAGCCTCCTTGATTTCGTGGTAGATCTACTCTTGTAACACACATCATCAATATTAATCAAGCAGGACATAGGGTTTTACCTCCATCAAGAGGGCCCGAACCTGGGTAAAACATCGTGTCCCTCGTCTCCTGTTACCATCCGCCTAGACGCATAGTTCGGGACCCCCTACCCGAGATCCGCCGGTTTTGACACCGACATTGGTGCTTTCATGGAGAGTTCCTCTATGCGGTCGCAATCAGGAAGGATGCCTTTTCCCGTCTTTAAAGACGGCGTCATCGTCAATGGAGCTTTGGCCGCCGGCCAAACTATCCGGCTAGGTGGTTTTCTTATGACCGCCTGTTCGGCCACCGCTCCGACGATGACCTCTCAAGTCATCAAAAGCGATCTTCACGTCAGCTTGGAATTTGCCGAGCAGCTAGATCCGATGGAGCTCTCATCCGTAAACGAGCTCTTGGATCGCATCGCCGCCTTGGGAGTCACTACAGACTATGATCAGATTGGGCTTAAAACCGATCTAAGAGAAATTAACTCTCCCCAGGCTACCCACCATGTTGTTGTGATAGAGGAACAATGCGGCGACTCTTCTTCTATGTTAAAAACCAGCTATGTCCGAATTCCCGATCCCTGCATGCCGGATTCCCACGGAGGGACAGACGTCAATCAAATACTGAACCTAAAGTCAGGCATCGGACCAGATTCATTGGAAAACATCCAACAAACCAAGCTTCCAAATCCGGAAACTTCTTGGCCTTTGAGCCTCAGATCGGGCGGGGTTCTGAACTTAATTCCACCCGCCCACCCAAACATAAGCGATCTATCTCAAATACGGCAAGAGCCTGATGAAACAGTACACCATTACTGCGCCAGATTCCTCCTGGTTATGAACAGGATAAAGGACTGCCGTGAAGAAAGCGCGATTTCAATTTTCTGCAACAATTGCACGGACAAGGGAATCATAAATGCCATTAGTCATCGCGAAGTTACATGCTTCGCCGACCTAGCGACCATTGTACAAAAATACTGTGCGATGGAGAGTGTCTGGAAAACCGAAACCAGGTTTTCGGACAATCCGGCCCTGAATACAACCTCAGTCCAAAATAAAAGGGTGCCTGGATTAAAAACCAAAAAGCAAAAACCCCCTAAAGGGCACGGAACCGTACTGGAGGGATGGCTCAACGGACCCTGGAAAATCCACAGTACGGAGGGCGCCACTCAAGCACATAGCCTTCGAGCATGTTGGATACTATGGCAGGTGGCCAAAAGTGGCGAAGGCTTTCTAGCCCCGGGCAACCAGCCCAGCAATACCAGTACGGTATTAACAGTCTTTGAGAGTTTCGCATCAAATAACATGCGGAAGCGAACAATCTGCAGCCTCGCCGAAGTCTACCAAGTAGCAACAACAAATCCATGGAGCGACACGGCTATCACCTTCAATGCCAGCGATGAACCTAAATTCCAAACAGCTCGAGCACCAGCCGCAGTGGTCCTCAGTCCGATAGTGGACAGCTTTCGTCTTACCAAGGTACTCATGGATGGCGGCATCGGATTAAACCTCATCTACGAGGAAACCCTTCAAAAAATGGAAATTGACTAGAGCCGCATTGAGCGAAGCAGCACAACCTTCAGGGGAATAATCCCTAGTCGAGAAGTACGCTGCACAGGAAAAATCACACTAGACGTAGTGTTCGGCTCGCCGGACAACTACAGGTCTGAAGAGGTCACGTTTCAAGTGGCCCCACTCGGCAGCGGATATCACGCCTTGTTAGGGCGAGATGCATTCACAATCTTCCAAGCTATACCCCATTACGGGTACATGAAGCTCAAAATGCCCGGGCCCAATGGAATAATCACTCTCGTCAGTGATCCAGATATAGCAATCTGCGCTGAAAATAAGACAGCCGCGCTGGCCCTAGAGGCATTATTCGAAGCCCTAGCGGCAGAAGAACTCACTGCGCTGTGCTCCACGGTGGATAGGGACGATGTGATACTCGATAAGAGGTCTAAGTCCACCTCTTTTAAACCAGCAGACGAAATAGTCAAATTCCAGGTCCATCCAATGGAACCCACAAAGACGGCCTCCAATGGGGCACAATTAAATCCTGATGTAGAAGCCGCACTACGAGAATTCCTTCGGGAAAATTGGGACATTTTTGCCTGGCACCCTTCAGACATGCCAGGAATCCCACGCAGGCTGGCAAAGCACAGCCTAAATATCCTAAAAGGATTTAAGCCAGTCAAACAGGCTCTTCGGTGATTTTCCGAACCCGAAAGACAGGCAATGGGAGAGGAGCTAGCCAAGCTATTGGAAGCCGGATTCATTAGAGATATAAAACATCTGGACTGGCTAGCCAACCTGGTAATGGTACCCAAAAAGGACAAATCCTGGCGCCTTTGTGTCGATTTCAAAGACCTTAACAAGGCCTGTCCAAAGGACCCTTTCCCTCTCCCTCGCATCGACCAAATCATCGATGCTACCGCAGGGCACGATTCATTGTGCTTCCTCGACGCATACTCTGGATACCATCAAATCAAGATGGCGGAAAAAGACCAGGCCGCAATGGCATTCATTACTCCATACGGACCATTCTGCTTCAACACAATGCCCTTCGAACTCAAAAACGCTGGCGCAACATATCAGCGCATGATTTAAACATGTCTGGCTACCCAGATAGGCAAAACGGTAGAGGCATACGTAGACGATGTGGTCGTCAAGACCAAACACGTCGAAACTCTAGTAGATGACTTGAGGGTGACATTCGACAACCTCTGAGCATATGACATTAAGCTCAACCCAGAAAAATGTGTTTTCGGCGTACCAGCCGGAAAGCTCTTGGGCTTCATTGTATCCGGTAGAGGAATTGAAGCAAACCCAGCCAAGATCCGAGCTCTGTCACAATTTGGATATCCCAAAATACCTCAAGCAAATACAAAAACTAACTGGATGCGTGGCGGCTCTAAGCCGCTTCATCTCCCGTTTGGGAGAAAAGGCACTGCCCCTCTATCGCCTCCTCCGGCGCATTGAACACTTCGAATGGACGGATGCTGCCGCGGCCGGACTCGAAGAAATTAAGACCGTATTGGCAACAAATCCGGTCCTGGCCGCGCCCAACCTGGGCGAACCTATGTTATTATACATCGCGGCAACACATCAAGTTGTCAGCGCCGCACTCATCGTCGAACGAGAAACAAAAGGGCACAAATTCCCTCTTCAAAAACCAGTGTACTACGTATCCACTGTCTTAACTCCATGCAAGTCTCGTTACCCACATTATCAAAAGATAGCGTATGCGGTGTTCATGGCATCCCGGAAGCCGCGACACTACTTTCAAGAGTGTTCCATAACGGTGGCCTCCGAAGTACCTCTCAACGATATTATAAACAATCGCGACGCGACGGGCAGGATTGCAAAATGGGCCATTGAGCTCTTACCATTTGACATAATCGCAAGTTTTGGCTGACTTCATCGCCGAATGGACCGAAGCCGAACTCCCTAAAGAGTACGACACATACTCCAATTGGATCATGCATTTCGACGGCTCCAAAATGTTGGTTGGCTTGGGGGCTGGCATCGTCTTGACGTCCCCAACCGGAGACACAGTCCAATATGTGCTTCAAATAATGTACACGGACTCCAACAATGTAGCCGAATATGAGGCCCTTCTACATGGCCTCCGGATTGCAATCTCCATGGGTATTCAACGCCTAGAGGTGCGCGGGGATTCAAACCTCGCAATATCCCAAGTAAATGGAGACTTTGACACCAATGATCCGAAAATGGCAGCCTACCGTAACGCCGTCCTAAAAATGTCAGCCCGGTTCGAAGGACTCGAATTCCACCATGTAGCCCGGGATAATAACCAGGCAGCAGACGTGTTGGCACGCATCAGCGCAAAATGCGACGCCATCCCTCCAAACATCTTCCTGGAGCGGCTCTTTAAGCCATCCGTATTATGGGAAGAGGAGTCCGGAAATAACAATCCGGAACCAACTGCATCGCCTAACACAGAACATTCTGACACAATTGGTGGCTCAGCCAATGAAATAAAAGATTCAGCCCACGAAATACAAGCAGTAATTGCCCCGTGGACGGAACCATTCCTAGCCTACTTAATTAGGCAGGAACTTCCCGAAGACCAAAATGAGGCCCGCTGCATAGTTCGGCGATCTAAAGCCTACAAGGTCCATGAGGGAGAACTTTATAAGAAAAGCACAACCGGAGTCCTTCAAAGGTGTATCTCTGAAGAGGAAGGGCGAAATCTCCTGGCTGAAATTCACGCCGGACTCGGCGGGCACCACGCTGCCGCCTGGGCCCTTGTAGGCAAGGCCTTCCGTACAGGAATTTATTGGCCGACCGCCCGGGCAGATGCTCAGGACTTAGTCCAACGATGCGTCGGTTGCCAGCTCTTTGCTAATCAGAGCCACATGCCACCCACCGCCCTCAAAACTATACCCATCACTTGGCCGTTCGCGGTCTGGGGGCTTGACATGGTTGGACCCCTTAAAGGGGGAACCCACAAGCACAAATACTTATTGGTCATGGTAGACAAATTCACCAAATGGATAGAGGCCAAGCCGGTTAAAACGGCAGAATCCGGACCTGTGATAGACTTCATATCTGGGGTAGTACACCGTTTTGGCGTCCCCCACAGCATCATCACTGATAATGGCATGAATTTCACGGCCGATGATGTTAAACTCTGGTGCAAAAACATGGGCATCAAGCTCGACTACGCTTCAGTCTACCACCCTCAAACTAACGGTCAAGTGGAACGAGCAAATGGTCTAATCATGAGCGGCATCAAACCCAGATTAGTGCGGTCCCTCACGGAATCTAACACGCACTGGGTAGAGGAGCTCGACTCCGTACTCTGGGGGCTGCGGACCATGCCAAACCGCACAACCGGATTCACACCATTTCTTATGGTATACGACGCTGAGACAGTTTTGCCCTGCGATATAATTCATGACTCACCTCGCGTGCGCATGTACAAGGAAAGGGAAGCCGAGTTGGATTGGCAGGACAGTTTGGACACTTTGGAGGAGGAGCGCAACGTGGCAAAATCCCGTTCCGCATTCTATCAACAGCAGGCTCGAAGATATCAAAGCAGAGAAGTACGGGCCAAAACTTACAATGTTGGTGAGCTAGTTCTACGCCTGCCGGACAAGAAAAAGGACAAACTTAAGCCCAAATGGGAAGGTCCCTTCATCATCGACCAAGTCCTTACCAGTGGTGCATACCGTCTATGCAACGCATCTGACAACCGACTCGAGCCAAACCCATGGAACGCAGCCCGTCTCTGAAGATTTTACGTCTAGCGCCGGACTCAGGGTTCGTCTCCTTCCTCCGTCCACCTTTCATTTTTTTCTTTTCCTTTTGCTGTCTTTGTTTTCCCTCCTTTCTCCTCCCTCTTTCAGTACAAACCCCTTGAGGGCTGATCTGCGCTTTGTTCGCACTCACTCGATGTGCTACTCGCACTCATTATACCTGGGGGCTTCTTTAACAGAAGCTTATTTCTATGGGCTTCATGCCCAACACATGTGTCATACTTCCGCATGTAACTTTTGATCACCATTATATGCATCGATATGACTTAAGTTTTGGCCAAGCCAGGTTGCCTGGTTCCTGTGCTTACCCCTACGTTCCCGATTGTTTGTCTAGGAGGTAAAGGGAGCACCTCTGCGAGTGTTACTGCCGGGTCAGCCGGATGTGTACCTCAGACTGGGTGAAGCCGAAGGCTAGCGTTCTTCAGGGAATATTCGGTCGGTGACCTGAAAGATGATTTATTACTTACTTATTTATCTGCCCCCAGATGCTTTTTCTGCTATTTTCGTAGTCCAGACATGCACTTTAGGGCATGCCTCCTAGGGAAAGGAACCCTTAACGGAACTATTCTCCCTGGAAGATGTTTCTTACTAACCATGTAATATAACATAGCTAGTTGGGCACTTGTCTGATAAAGCAATTATGACCCCTACGCCTTGTCTCCATGCATGCCCCGGTTCTTTTATAACCGTAAGGGTATTCGGACACACTACAGACTGTTGGGTCCCGAGGTTGAAGCGAAAAGGTCTGCAAAGACAAACGATCTACAATCTGGCTAGAAGGCATTCTATATGTCATTTTAAAATTACATCGTCATGCTGACTGATTGTACTCCTCTTTAATCCCATCTAACAGGATGTCTAATTTACAATCTTGTTGGGAATATTTCGTGGCCAACTCTACTTGGCCATACATCAAGCTCACAGGGATCTCCTTCCCATCGGGCTCCACAGGTCCGACCTCGGCCATGTGGTTTGGGTCAGCCTTCGGGTACCGCGTCTTCACCATGGCCCAGGCCTCGCTGGCGCCTTGACGGCAGGCCGATATCTTCCACAAACGGAGACGTCGCCGTACTCCCTGAAGCTTCTCAGCAAGCCCTCCAAGGCCCTCAGGTAGGGAGATGGAAGGCCATAAGGCCTGGACGACGCTGCTCATCGCCTGCCGAACATGTTCGTGTAGTTGCAGCAGCTCAGGAAGAGGGTCTCCCGTGGAACCAGGCATCTCCTCCGCCAGATGACCCTTGAGCACACCTACAGACACATTTCTGTCAATCGACTTCCTCGCCGAACTCTTCTTTTCAAAATAGTTTGCTCAAGCACTTACTATAAATGCCACGACGAAGCCGCCGATTCTCCTTTACGGAGTTAGACAGCTGGACCTGAACATCTTTTAGTTCTTCGCCCAGCTGGGTGTTGGCATCTTGGAGTTTATTCCTCTCCTGCTGCACCCTCATAAGCACCCTCTCGCCAGCCTTCAACTGGCGCAACAGCTGTTGCTTGTCCGGATCTAGTCCGGCACCCTCTGCAATATTATTGTCAGACTATAGACACACACCGCACTTCATAAACTACTTCTCTTTTCAAAATATGAATTACCAAAGGGGGTCTCCGTGGCTCCCCCGGCAGCGGCTAGTGTGGCCTCAAGTTGGGCCTTGCATTCTTGAAGCTCCTGGGATAGGTGGGTATTCTTCTCGGTAAGATCCTGCATTACAAATGATCCTTAAATCAGTTAGTTTAACTATTTTAAGTCTCGGGGGCTACTGGCATATATAACTATTAAAATTCCTCACCTGTATGTCTTTTACATACTGCTCCATGGCTCTGGTTAAACCATCTTGAGCAGCATGGAGGTGCGCGTCTCCCGCATTAAAGGCATTCAACGCCTCTGGGGTGAAACACGCGTCATGAAGAACTGTCCGACGGCGCCTATGATTCCTGGCGCTCTCCACCTCAGACCTGGTGGCGGACAACCTGTCGGCATCCTCCGTTGGAGGAGCATCCGGCTCGCGCCTTGCGCTTGCCTCCCCCTCCGGACCAGGCGTTCGAGCCTGGCTGGCGGAGGCTTGGTTAGCACCCTCTCCGGACTCAGTCCGGCGAGCGCTCTTTCTCCTGGAAGAATCATGAGCATTAATATACCTCCCAGGAGTCTTTCCCTTAAAAGACAATGGTGCACCATACCTTTGCGGCGGCGTTTCGATCTGCGCTGCACTCCTCTTCCGCCTGCTAGGCCGCACTGACCTCGTTTGGTTAGTCGCCGCGAGCTCGGCTTCCCGCTGTAAAGGCACCTCCTGCGAAGCACCATTGGTACATGGTGGTCAGGAATAAGCATTAAAAAAAGGGTGTCAGGACTTCGGTCGTACTCACATGGGAAGCTGGACATAAACCGGGGTAGTCAGCCATAATGGCGACTAAAGCATTGTCTATGCTGAGCTGGTGGAACACCCCGTCAATCAAATCCACCTTTATGTCCGGATACTCTTTGTAGGCCAGATCAAGGGATCTTCCCGGATCCTCGGGTTGTGGAGTTGGGCTTTCTATACCCTCCACATCCCGACCCAGTTCCTGCGTCGAAATCATAAAGTAAGACACTTATCTTTGAAAGCACGGATCAGATATATAAGCGTCCGCTTACCCAGCTCCGAGGGTTATTCATGGAGAATCCATTCAATGGATTTGTGCGGAGGAAGTCCTCCTTCTCCCCCTTGTACAAGACGGACAGGATCTTCACCAGATCGGCGGCCGACCCCGGCCCCGTGCGGCCATGACGGGTGGCGTCATTCTCCCCATTGAAATCCCACATGGGGTGGCCCCTATATTGGAGCGGCTGCACCCCTTGCATAATGCATGTGGCCATGACTCCAATCATGGTTAATCCGGAATGGGCTAGTAACCGTATCCGGCCCATCAGATAGTGGACGCTCCTGTCATCTTCCCGTTGAGGGCTCCGTGGGCACCAACTCAGGCGTTTCTTCAGAGGAGCATTGCTAAACTCTGGGAGGCCGATCCGAACTGGATCCGGTAGCGGGGCGTCTTCCATATAAAACCACTCCGAAGGCCAGTCTTCGGACGCCTTCTTCAGGGTTCCGGATAGATATCCGGTCCCGGCGATGCGCCATATTTCGGCTCCGCCCACTTGATATATCGACCCCTCGTAAGAACGGGGTACGAGGCAAAACAACCTCTTCCACAACGCAAAATGGGGCTCGATGCCCAAGAATAGCTCGCAAAGAGCTACAAAGCCCGCGATGTGCAAGATGGAGGCGGGCGTGAGGTGGTGAAGTTGGAGTCCATAAAACTCCAGGAGCCCCCGAGAAACGGATGTATAGGAAATACGAGTCCCCTTATTAAGTAGGGGACGAAGCATACCCGCTCTCCTTTGGAGGGATTGGGGACGCTCTCCGCCTGCTTCCCACCCTTGTAGGTGGCCAGTCCGGCTCGAACTGGAACCATAAAGGCCGGGGGAAGGTATCCCTCTGCTTGGAGCGTCACTAACTCGCTATGCGGGACTGAGCATCTCCTCCAATCTCCTGGCTGAGGACTGGGAGCGCGAGAAGAGGAGCCGCGTCGACTATCCATGTTGGAATGGGTTTTTTGTCAGATGCGCCTCGATGAGTACTTGCGGAAGGGGGATGGTGTGATTTGGATCTGGATCCTCGCCTCTCTTATAGGCAGCTTATTCGCGCAGCAAGGGGGTAAAACGTAAGAATACCCTGGCTTTTCGCATTCGTATGACACGTGGAAGAAGGCCATTATTGGATGTGGAAGCCAAGGAGCGCAACATTTATGAAGCAACCGGACACTATGTGGCAAACACATGAAACATGAGGGAAAACCCGCCATGCAAACGCCGAAGACAACATACGCGCCGGACTCGTCGTCATTGAAGCCTGGTTCGGGGGCTACTGAGGGAGTCCTAGATTAGGGGGTGTCCGGATAGCCGAACTATCATCATCGGTCGGACTCCAAGACTATGAAGATACAAGATTGAAGACTTCGTCCCGTGTCCGGATGGGACTTTCCTTGGCGTGGAAGGCAATCTTGGCGATACGGATATGTAGATCTCCTACCATTATAACCGACTCTATGTAACCCTAGCCCTCTCCGGTGTCTATATAAACCGGATGTCTTTAGTCCGTAGGACAAACAACAATCATACCATAGGCTAGCTTCTAGGGTTTAGCCTCCTTTATCTCGTGGTAGATCTACTCTTGTAACACACATCATCAATATTAATCAAGAAGGACGTAGGGTTTTACCTCCATCAAGATGGCCCGAACCTGGGTAAAACATCGTGTCCCTCGTCTCCTGTTACCATCCGCCTAGACGCATAGTTCGGGACCCCCTACCCGAGATCCGCCTGTTTTGACACCGACAATGTCTCTTACCGATTTACCGCTATCATTTTGGGGGTACGCTCTAGAGACAGCTACATTCACTTTAAATAGGGCACCGTCTAAATCCATTGAGACGACACCGTATGAATTATGGTTTGGGAAGAAACCTAAGCTGTCGTTTCTAAAAGTTTGGGGATGCGATGCTTATGTCAAGAAACTACAACCTGAAAAGCTCGAACCCAAGTCGGAAAAATGCGTCTTCATAGGATACCCCAAGGAAACCATTGGGTATACCTTCTACTTAAGATCCGAGGGCAAGATCTTTGTTGCCAAGAACGGATCCTTTCTGGAAAAAGAGTTTCTCTCGAAAGGAGTAAGTGGGAGGAAAGTAGAACTCGATGAAGTACTACCTCTTGGACCGGAAAGTAGTGCAGCTCAGGAAAATGTTCCTGTGGTGCCTACACCGACTGGAGAGGAAATTAATGATGATGATCAAGGTACTTCGGATCAAGTTGCTACTGAACTTCGTAGGTCCACAAGGACACGTTCCACACCAGAGTGGTATGGCAACCCTGTCTTGGAAATCATGTTCTTAGACAATGGTGAACCTTCGAACTATGAAGAAGTGATGGCGGGCCCAGATTCCAACAAATGGCTAGAAGCCATGCAATCCGAGATAGAATCCATGTATGAAAACAAAGTATGGACTTTGACTGACTTGCCCGATGATCGGCGAGCAATAGAAAACAAATGGATCTTCAAGAAGAAGACGGACGCAGATGGTAATGTCACCATCTATAAAGCTCGACTTGTCGCTAAGGGTTATCGGCAAGTTCAAGGGATTGACTATGATGAGACTTTCTCTCTCGTTGCGAAGCTTAAGTCCGTCCGAATCATGTTAGCAATTGCCGCATACTATGATTATGAGATATGGCAGATGGACGTCAAAACGGCATTCCTTAACGGTTATCTTAAGGAAGAGCTGTATATGATGCAGCCGGAAGGTTTTGTCGATCCTAAGAATGCTAACAAAGTATGCAAGCTCTAGCGATCCATTTATGGATTGGTGCAAGCATCTCGGAGTTGGAACATTCGCTATGATGAGATGATCAAAGCGTTTGGGTTTGTGCAGACTTATGGAGAAGCCTGCGTTTACAAGAAAGTGAGTGGGAGCTCTGTAGCATTTCTCATATTATATGTAGATGACATACTTTTGATGGGAAATGATATAGAATTCTTGGACATCATTAAGGCCTACTTGAATAAGTGTTTTTCAATGAAGGACCTTGGAGAAGCTGCTTACATATTAGGCATCAAGATCTATAGGGATAGATCGAGATGCCTCATAGGTCTTTCACAAAGCACATACCTTGATAAGATTTTGAAGAAGTTCAAAATGGATCAGTCCAAGAAAGGGTTCTTGCCTGTATTGCAAGGTGTGAGATTGAGCTCGGCTCAATGCCCAACCACGGCAAAAGATAAAGAAGAGATGAGTGTCATCCCCTATGCCTCAGCCATAGGATCTATTATGTATGCCATGCTGTGTACCAGACCTGATGTAAACCTTGCCGTAAGTTTGGTAGGAAGGTACCAAAGTAATCCCGGCAAGGAACGCTGGACAACGGTCAAGAATATCCTGAAGTACTTGAAAAGGACAAAGGACATGTTTCTTGGTTATGGAGGTGACGAAGAGCTCGTCATAAAGGGTTACATTGATGCTAGGTTCGACACAGATCTGGATGACTCTAAGTCACAAACCGGATACATGTATATGTTGAATGGTGGAGCAGTAAGCTGATGCAGCTGCAAGCAGAGTGTCGTGGCGGGATCTAAATGTGAAGCGGAGTACATGGCAGCCTCGGAGGTAGCGCATGAAGCAATATGGGTGAAGGAGTTCATCACCAACCTAGGAGTCATACCCAATGCGTCGGGGACGATCAAACTCTTCTGTGACAACACTGGAGCTATTGCCCTTGCCAAGGAGCCCAGGTTTCACAAGAAGACCAGGTACATCAAGCGTTGTTTCAACTCCATCCATGAAAATGTTCAAGATGGAGACATAGATATTTGCAAAGTACATACATATCTGAATGTCGCAGATCCGTTGACTAAACCTCTTTCACGAGCAAAACATGATCAACACCAGAACTCTATGGGTGTTTGATTCATCACAATGTAACTAGATTATTGACTCTAGTGCAAGTGGGAGACTGTTGGAAATATGCCCTAGAGGCAATAATAAAAGGATTATTATTATATTTCCTTGTTCATGATAATTGTCTTTTATTCATGCTATAATTGTATTATCCGGAAATCGTAATAAATGTGTGAATACATAGACCACAATACGTCCCTAGTAAGCCTCTAGTTGACTAGCTCGTTGATCAACAGATAGTCATGGTTTCCTGACTATGGACATTTGGATGTCGTTGATAACGGGATCACATCATTAGGAGAATGATGTGATGGACAAGACCCAATCCTAAGCATAGCACAAGATCGTGTAGTTCGTTTTGCTAGAGCTTTTTCTATGTCAAGTATCTCTTCCTTAGACCATGAGATCGTGTAACTCCCGGATACCGTAAGAGTGCTTTGGGTGTACCAAACATCACAACGTAATTGGGTGACTATAA
This sequence comes from Triticum aestivum, assembly GCF_018294505.1. NCBI lineage: Eukaryota > Viridiplantae > Streptophyta > Magnoliopsida > Poales > Poaceae > Triticum > Triticum aestivum. Next base: position 202,156,392 of record NC_057804.1, on the reverse strand, counting down.
AGGTGCACTACAGGTATCTCCGAAAGTGTCTGTTGGGTTGACACGGATCGACACTGGGATTTGTCACTCCGTATAATGGAGAGGTATCACTGGGCCCACTCGGTAGTGCATCATCACAATGAGCTCAGAGTGACCAAGTGTCTGGTCACAGGATCATGCATTACGGTACGAGTAAAGTGACTTGCCGGTAACAAGATTGAACGAGGTATTGGGATACCGACGATCGAGTCTCAGGCAAGTAACATACCGTCTGACAAAGGGAATAGTATACGGGGTTGCTTGAATCCTCGACATCGTGGTTCATCCGATGAGATCATCGAGGAGTATGTGGGAGCCAACATGGGTATCCAGATCCCGATGTTGGTTATTGACTGGAGAGCCATCTCGGTCATGTCTGCATATCTCCTGAACCCATAGGGTCTACACACTTAAGGTTCGGTGACACTAGGGTTGTATGAATATGAGTATGCAGCAAACCGAATGTTGTTCGGAGTCCCGGATGAGATCCAGGACGTCACGAGGAGTTTCGGAATGGTCCGGAGGTAAAGAATTATATATAGGAAGTGCTGTTTCGGCCTTCGGGAAAGTTTCAGGGTCACCCGGTATTGTACCGGGACCACCGGAAGGGTCCCGGGGGTCCACCTGGTGGGGCCACCTATCCCGGAGGGCCTCGTGGGATGAAGTGGGAGGAGAACCAGCCCCTAGTGGGCTGGTGCTCCCCCCTTGGGCCCCCCCTGCGCCTAGGGTTGGAAACCCTAGGTGGGGGGGGGGGGGTGGCGCACCACTTGCCTTGGGGGGCACTCCACCCCCCCGGCCGGCGCCCCCTTGGGAGATTGGATCTCCCAGGGCTGGCGCCCCCCTGGGGGCCTATATAAAGGAGGGAAGGGGGGAGGGCAGCCGCACCCTTGTGTCTTGGCGCCTCCCTCCCCTGCTACACCTCCTCCTCCTCCCGCAGCAGCTTGGCGAAGCCCTGCCGGAGTTCTGCTGCATCCACCACCACGCCTTTCTGCTGCTGGATCATCATAAACCTTTCCTTCCCCCTTGCTGGATCAAGAAGGAGGAGACGTCATCCGCTCCGTATGTGTGTTGAACGCGGAGGTGCTGTCCGTTCGGCACTTGGTCATTGGTGATTTGGATCACGGCGAGTACGACTCCATCATCATCGTTCTCTCGAACGCTTCCGCACGCGATCTACAAAGTGGTATGTAGATGCAATCTGTCTCCCATGACTCGTTGCTTAGATGAACTCATAGATGGATCTTGGTGAAACCGTAGGAAATTTTTTAATTTTCTGCAACGTTCCCCAACAGAGAGATCACGCTACCTTTATTTACTCAAAATATTTCCGTTCACATTAAAGGGTGATGCTAAGATATGGTTTAATTCTCTTGATCCTGGTTGTGTGCATAGTCCCCAGGATATGATTTATTACTTCTCTGCTAAATATTTCCCTGCTCATAAGAAACAAGCTGCTTTGAGGGAAATATACAACTTCGTGCAAATTAAAGAAGAGAGTCTCCCACAAGCTTGGGGGAGGCTTATCAAGTTACTCAATGCTTTGCCTGATCATCCTCTTAAGAAACCCGAAATACTTGATATCTTTTATAATGGACTAACTGATGCTTCCAGAGATCACCTGGATAGTTATGCTGGTTCTCTTTTCAGGGAGAGAACACCGGATGAAGCTGAAACTCTATTGAATAATATGTTGAAAAATGAAAATAGTTGGGCACCTCCCGAGCCACCTCCTGAGCTAGCTCCAGAGCCAATTACTGAGCCTATTCCTAAACCAACTCCGAAGAAGAGAGGTGTTCTATTTGTCAGTCCCGAAGATATGCAAGAGGCAAAGAAATCTATGAAAGAAAAAGGTATTAAAGCTGAAGATGTTAAGAATTTACCTCCTATTGAAGAAATACACGGTCTTAATTTACCGCCTGGTGAAGAAGTATATGATCTCAATTCCTTATTCACTAAGAACCTCCTAATCCCGATATCCCGACACAGGTAGTAAAGGTAAATTCTCTCTATAGATATGACAAAGCTGAAGTCCCTCCTACTAAAATTGCTAGCCAGTGCTTGGATGAGTTTGATGACTTTAAGTTTAAGCAAGATGACTTTAATGCTTATTTTGGTAGACAATTAAAACAGAATACCTTTATGATTAAACGCTTGGGTGATTTTATGGCTAATATTAGAGGTGAACTTAAACTTGTTAGCAAACATGCTTCTATGGTTACCACTCAAGTAGAACAAGTACTCAAAGCTCAGAAAGAAGTGCTTGATGAAATGAATAGTAAGAAAAATGATTATGCTGTTATAGTGGCTACTAGAGCTGGTAGAATGACTCAGGAACCTTTGTATCCTGAAGGCCACCCTAAGAGAATCAAGCAAGATTCTCAGAGAAATAATATTGATGTACCAAGTTCTTCTAAAAGGAAGAAAAAGAAAAATGATAGGACTTTGCAAACTTCTAGTGAACCTATTGCTGAACAACTTGAGAATCCAAATGATATCTCTATGTCTGAATCTGAAACACAATTTGGTAATGAACATGAACCTAGTGAAAATATTAATGATGATGTTCATGATGATGCTCAACCTAGTAATGATAATGATGTAGAAGTTGAACCTGCTGTTGATCTTGATAACCCACAATCAAGGAATCAAAGTTATGATAAAAGAGACTTTGTTGCTAGGAAACATGGTAAATAAAGGGAACCATGGGTTCAGAAACCCATGCCTTTTCCTCCGAAACCATCCAAGAAAAAGGATGATGAGGATTTTGAGCGCTTTGCTGAAATGATTAGACCCATCTTTTTGCGTATGCGATTAACTGATCTGCTCAAAACAAATCCTTATGCTAAGTATATGAAGGATATCATTACTAATAAAAGAAAGATACCGGAAGCTGAAATTTCCACCATGCTTGCTAATTATACTTTTAAGGGTGGAATACCAAAGAAACTTGGAGATCCAGGAGTACCTACTATACCATGCTCCATTAAGAGAAATTATGTTAAAACTGCTTTATGTGATCTTGGAGCCGGTGTTAGTGTTATGCCTCTCCCTTTATACCATAGACTTGACTTGAATAAGTTGACACCTACTGAAATATCTTTGCAAATGGCTGATAAATCAACTGCCATACCTGTCGGTATTTGTGAGGATGTGCTTGTTGTAGTTGCAAACGTTACTATTTTAACGGACTTTGTTATTCTTGATATTCCCGAGGATGATAGTATGTCTATTATTCTTGGAAGACCTTTCCTTAATACTGCAGGGGCTGTTATTGATTACAACAAAGGCAATGTCACTTTTCATGTTAATGGTAATGAGCATACGGTACATTTTTCGAGGAAACAACCTCAAGTTTATAGTATCAACTCTATTGGAAAAATTCCATCGATTATATTTGGAGGTTTTGAATTTCCTCTCCCTACTGTCAAGAAAAAGTATGATATTCTTGTTGTTGGGGATTTTCATATCCCCGTTGAGGTAACTTAGTGTTATTCGAAATTTCTCCGGTTCCGTGATTATTCGAAATGAGTTTGTTAACAAGACTTGATCAACCTTGTTAGTGGGTTCATTTTGATGATCACGAGATGGATGAAACTAGAAGCACAACTTTCTGTACCCTCTTTATATTTTCTGTTATTTAGTAAAAATAAAGTAAAATAGTATTTTTCTATCTGTCTCCTGACTTATCCGTGCAATATAAAAATATCCTGAAAATATAATTCCTCAGAATGCTATGCCAATTTAATATGATTTTTTCGGGAATATTTGAGGATTTACTATGCAAAAATTACCACGGGGGAGCTGCCACCTGGCCACGAGGGTGGAGGGCGCGCCCTACCCCCCTGGGCGCGCCCCCCTGCCTCGTGGGCCCATGGTGGCCCTCCTCCACTTATCCCTGCACCCATCTTCTTCCTCTGCGTCACACAAACACGAAAAACCAACTCAAGCATGAGTTCCAGCCCCCGTTGCTGTGATTTTCGATCTCCTTGCGCAAAGCACCCCTCGAAAAACTGCTTGGGGAGATTGTTCCTTGGTATGTGACTCCTCCATTGGTCCAATTAGTTTTTGTTCTAGTGCTTTATTCATTGCAAATTTGTGTTGCATAGGTGACCATGTTCTTGAGTTTGCATGTCAAATTTATATGGTTCCAAGTAGTTCTAATGCTTGATATAGGCTCTAGGCACTTGTGGGAGTTGTTGCTATCAATTTTATAGAAGTTGGTTTACTTTTATTTGAAGTTACTAAAAATTTCAGAAATTTTTCAGAGGAAACAATATGTTTAGGAAGATGTTCCAAGGTGGTTCTTCAAGAAAGCAAGGTCCCATGCTTGCAATGTGTGATGCTGATGAGGAACCACCAAGAGACGCTCCCGTGAGGCCCTGTGAATGGCCTTCGGAAATTTTTATGAATCAAGGGGGGATCAAAGAAGAATTTAGCACATATTTGCGTAACGCCGGTCTTGAGGACTTTGAAGCTGACAAATGCCCCCAGTATCATGATCTCACAAGTTCATTTGTGTGGAGGATTGAGTTTTCATCTTCGCGTAATTCTCCTTCAGTCGTATTTGACCTTTATGACAAATCTTATTGTCGGATTTCGGAGCCATGGTGGAGGCGGTGGGGGAGATCGACGGCGTAGGTGATGCTGGTGGCGATGGGGGGCGGAGCGCTGCTCTCTTTCAGCTTTGGGAAGAAGGGGGGAGCGACGGAGATTTCTGAGATTGGAGTAGCAACCGGCGAGATGGGTGAACTGCCCCTGTTTCCCCTGCTTATAAAGAGGAAGGGGGCAGACGTTCTGTCTTTCCAAATAAAGAAACCACCCACGATCTCTCCCATGATGCCGCATTCGACGCGTGTCGTTCGAGGAGGGCGAGGCGCAGCGGCTCGCGACGCTGCGAAAGGATCAGGCAATCTTTCCCCCCCAGCTCGCCGCGAAGGAGCTGAGGGAGTACTACTACCTCTTCTGGTCGACGGAGATGCGGGCGCATCCGTGTACGAAGGTACTCCCAGCTGCCGCTTCGGAACTGGCTCCGAATGGATACCCTTTATTCGCACTGTTCTTCTACTGTGGGCTCTGCCCGCCTTTCTCTGAATTTTTCTGCGATATCATGAACACCTACGGGTTCCGCCTCCTTGACTTCACCCCCAATGCTGTTCTGACCATGGCAGTTTTCGCACATCTCTGCGAAAACTTTGTCGGAGTCTATCCAAACATAGCTCTTTTCCGCCACTTCTTTATGCCCCAAGTTGAGAGAGGGGAGTCTCTTTCCAGCGGAATCGCTTGGATCTCAAGAACCGGCAAGAAGGACGCTTATCTGGAGGGAGAGCTCCGCAGCAAGTGGGATGAATGGAGAGCAGACTGGTGCTGGATTGTCGAGGAGAACCCGCAATCGTTTACCGCCCAGCGCCAAGCCCCAGTAGTGCGCGACAACGATTGGAGCAGCGTGGCCCCGGAAGACGCTAGGCTGAAGATTGTCGTCACCCGGATCCTACGCCTTAGGCTTGCCGGGCTCACCGTAGGCGCCGTTGGCGCAAATTTTCTTCGTCGCCGCATCGCCCCCCTACAGGAGAGGAGGAGACCGTGTGGGTGTTCCAGAATGCGGCGGATATCGTGAGGCTGCGCCTGGGTCTCAATTTTAACTTCACTGTCCTGGAACTGGATGCGATGCTCCTGGAACTATTCAAGCACGATCCTGAACATCCTGGAGCGTTCAGGTTGCCGAGGAGTGTCGTTCCGCTGTGCAACAACTCCTCGCTCGACCGCATCCGTGCAATGATGCCGCTGTGCGACTCGCATGGAATTGTCCCAACTTGGCAAGAGCCTGCAGATGACGTCGTGCAGGAGTTCTTTGACGGCCTGGTAGAAGTGCCGGTCCGCCCCGAAGAACAGAAGAGCCTCACCCGCGACACCACCGATGATGAGATGCAGCGCATCGCCACCAGGCTGGAAGAGGCGGCAGCAGCCGCTGCCGCGGGCGAGTTCGGATTCACCATGGAGGAGGCAGAGGTGGCAGAGGCGGCAAGCCTTATCGAGCGAGAGGAGCTTGCCGGCGAGGAAGATCTTGTCGGGCTTGAAGCTGAGTCGAGCGAGCCCGCCGAGGGCGCGAGTGAATCGTTGAAGATCGGCTCCTCCTCCTCCCCACCTTCAGCCAGCTCCCCGCAAGCGGAGCCCCCAGCTCCACCAAGAAGGCGTCTCCGCAAGGCCGGGGACGTAGCGGGGCGGCAGACGAGTCAACAGCCGCCGTGCCGCGTGACACGCTCTACCGCGACAAGCACTGTTGCCGCGGGAGCGCCTCATGCCGCTGCGGCAACTGGAGTGGGGTCTTCCCGGTCCACCGCTACTCCTCTTGCCAAGCGGACAAGGGAACCAACTCCTCCGCCTCGTCGCACCGGAGGCGAGCCGGACTTTGATCTCTCCGCGCTCAGCTCCGACGAGGAAGAAGAAGAGTAAGATTCTTTGCTGTACTTGTAGTTCTTCATTTCTTGCTGTTTTGTCTTGTATCTGATTTGGTTTACTCCGAACCCATCCCTTTTCAGGACTCTGGCCCAGAGAGCGGCGAAGAGAGCCAAGGTCCCGGTGATTGTCATCGAGGACGAACCCATCGCGACAGCAGGGGGCATGTCCGAGACCACCTTGCCGGACCCGGCAACTTTTCCCCAAAGCAGCCCCCAGCGCAGCCCCCAGCGTAAGTATATGGTTTACTTCCTGCTGTCAGGCGCGCATGGGTGCTCTTTCTTTGCTGATATCTGACTGTTGGTTTGTGTAGGAGCAGAGCAGCCTCACCAGGAGTGCCCGGAAGCCGCTCCCGAAATGCCATCTGCTTCGACTACACCGCCAAGGGAGGATTCCCCGGCAAGGGAGCGTTCTCCGGCAAGGGAGAATTCTCCGGCAAGGGATAGTTCTCCGGCAAGGGACAGCACCAGCGACCCTCCGGTGGTTGAGACCATGACTGCAGGTCCTAGTACAGGTAATCCTCTTGCTTGAAAAACTTCCCTGGGGTTCTTCTTCTTCTGATTTTCTTTTTGGATATTTGCTTGACTTTTCTCCTTTTTCCGTTCGTCAGATCCATCTGCCATGGAGCCGATGGAAACCGAGGTCGCCGGCGAGGAGAACGCACGCAGCAATACCGACGACGCCGTTGCCACCGAAGGAGAAGCCGGCGCTGATGATCCCGCCGGTGAAGAGGCCGCCAAAGCTGCCGCCGCAGAAGCTGGCGAGGGATCTGGCGATCGCACTGACGGCCCCGAGGCTGCAGGAGCGTCAGGCGCTACGCCGACTGCCGATCCCTCCGCCGCTGCTGCAGCGCCAGGCTCGGAAGAGCCCCAGCCCGGCGCCTATTTGAAGGCCGGCGACGGCATCTTCATCAAGCTCCCCTGGGCATCAAGCTCCAGGGCGCCGGTCGAAGGAGAGATCTTTGATGAAGAGTTGCTCGCCTCCGCTGGGCTGACGCTGGTCGACGCGCCGAGCAGCAGCAGCGGCGAGCCTGAGGAGGAGCAGCTGCTGCGGAAGCTGTTGTCGCTCTACCGCGCCCGACAGGCCAAGCTGGTATCCTGAGAAGTGCTTGTCGCGAAGGAGGGAGTGGACATCGAGAAGCGCGCGGAGGAGCTCCGGGGTCTCAGGCAGGAAGCTCTCCGGTCCCTGGTAGAGGAGCGGGAGCAAGTCGCCGAGGAGCGGAAAGCCTTCCTCCTCGAGAAGGCTGAAGTTGAAGAGCAACAACGGCTTGTTGCCGAAAAGCAATCTGTGCAGGAAGGCGAGTTGGTGCAGCGCAAGGTCAACCTTGACAGCCACAAGGAGGAGCTTGCCGCGCGCGAGAAAATATTTGGCGGGGCTCTCAAGGAAGCAGAGGATGCTGCCGCAGGTGCAGAGGCCGCCAAGAAGGAGCTGGAGACGAAGATGGCGCAGCTGGAGGCCGATCTCAAGGTGAGCGGCGAGGAGCTTGCTGCGCTCAAGCGTGAGCGCGAGAAGGACGCCTACACCCATGGCGAGCTGCAGGGTCGTCTCGCCGAGAGGAGCAAGGAGCTTAGCGCCGCCAAGGACTCCAATGCAGATCTTGAGTTGAAGCTGGCTACTTTGACCAAGACGCTGGACGGTGCCAGGGAGGAGGAGGTGTCCTTGAAGGAGAAGATCAAGGCCGAGGAGGCGCTGTTGGCGAGTGCTGCTGCCGCCCAGAACGCTTTTAGGGAGAATGTGGATCACTGGACCGAGGATCTCGTGGATGTTGCCGCAGCCATCAATGGGGAGGTGGCGCAGCTGGGGATGGAGGACCTCGGGTATTCGTCCGATGAGCACCTCCAACCCAGCACCAGGCTCAGCTTGTTCTTCAAAGGCGTGGCGACGGCCCTCCAGCGACTCCGGGAGAAGATCCCAAAGCAGCTGGCCGACGAGTCGCGCAAGATCTGCGCGGGAGCTCTTCAAAAGGTGCTGGTGAAGGTGGCCTTCCGCAACCCAGGCCTCAACCTCACCAACGTCCTCAGGACCTTGCCGCCGGATGCTGATCTGGAAGCGCTCAAGACCCTTGTCGCACCCATTGTGGACAAGGTGAGCGGGGTCAAGAGGGTTGAGGGCGATCGCGTAGATTAGGCCGCCCGTTTTCTCTTTTTCTTGTTGCTGCTGGTCATGTTATGAGAACAATCTGTTAGAGCTGCGACAAGCTATCTTGTAATATGACTCTATTTTGGGTAGCGATTGCTATGTTATTTCCTTTACTTGATTCCTTCCTTTGTATGTTTTTGCCGTACCCTTTTAGGGAACTTGTCGGCGCAGGCACCTTAGCCGCGAGCGCTGAGTGCGGGACGTCAGCAGCCTGCTGGCGGTGCCGCTACCGACAAGAAACCTTGTCGCAACTAGTCGCAGCTCACTTAAGTTGTTGAGCGGACTCGAAACAAAGTAAGGGCGCAACTAGCTACGAGTTGGTTCCTCCGCGCACATGTTTTCCATACAAAGCACGGTCGTTCAAGGAAGATAACTTAAAAAATTTAAAACTGATTGCTCAAACTTTAGCAACTTAGCTTTTCTGTCGTTTGCTTCCCAGTAAGGCGAAACCTCCTCGAACGATGCTTGGTCCACACCATTATCTTCTCCTTTCCCGCTTGGTCCACACCATTATCTTCTCCTTTCCCCCCGGCAAACTTGTGGGCGAGGGAACCTTCCTTTCCTTGAGAAACAGAAAGAAGAGAAAATAAAGATATGGAGCCTTACGGCTCATTATTGCTTACCGGGGGTAGGCGCTGCACAAAGTGTCAGATAACGCATGCAAAGTAGAAAGCATGAAATTGACAAGATGTGCGGAGCACATGGGCTTTACATATGCACAGGGTCTGCGCCCGGCTTTGTACAAAGGATTACATGCAACATCGGCAAGACTTGTACAAAAGATGGTTGCCGGAACAGGTTCCGGCAACCGTGCCCTACGGGTAAAACTTACCAAGATGCTCAATGTTCCAGGAGTTGCTCACCGGAATGCCATGTTCGGTCTCAAGGCGGACAGCGCCAGGCCTAGTGACTCGTTTCACCCGGTAAGGGCCATCCCACTTCGGCGTCAACTTGTTGGAATTCTTGGCGGACTGAACGTGCCGAAGAACAAGGTCTCCTTCCTCGAGACTTCTGGCATTAACTTTGCGGCTATGGTAGTGGCGCAAAGCTTGCTGGTATCGAACAACTCGTACAGCGGCCTGAAGACGGTCCTCCTCAAGGAGCAACGCGTCATCTTGTCGCAACTGCTCTTGCTCAAGCTCATCATAAGCGAGCACTCGAGGTGACCCGTATACGAGTTCCGTGGGGAGAACTGCCTCTGCTCCATAGACTAGAGCGAAAGGTGCCTGGCCAGTGGCTCGATTTGGTGTCGTCCTGATCGACCAAAGAACCACTGGCAGCTCCTCAATCTAGTTCTTTCCGCAGTTGCGCAGCCTGTCGAAAGTTCTGGTCTTGAGCCCGCGCAGCACTTCAGCATTCGCCCTCTCCGCTTGACCGTTACTTCTCGGATGAGCAACAGAAGCGAGGCAGACCTTGGCGCCAAGATCTTGGACATACTGCATAAAGGTGCGGCTCGTGAATTGCGTGCCATTGTCGGTGATGATCCTGTTAGGGATCCCAAAGCGGCAAACAATCGACCTGAAGAACTTGACTGCTGACTGTGCTGTCACCTTCCTCACTGGTTCCACTTCCGGACACTTTGTGAACTTGTCGATTGCAACGTACAAGTACTCAAAGCCCCCGACAGCTTCGGGAAAAGGGCCGAGGATATCGAGCCCCCAGACCGAAAATGGCCAGGATAAAGGGATCGTCTGGAGAGCTTGAGCTGGCTGGTGTATCTGCTTGGAATGGAACTGGCACGCTTCACACTTGGTTACTTGTGCAGTTGCACCCTGGAGGGCTGTCGGCCAAAAGAAACCTTGCCGGAACGCTTTGCCGGCAAGTGTTCTTGCGCCAATGTGGTGACCACATATGCCTCCATGTATCTCTGCCAACAGCTTTTGTCCGTCTTCTTGGTGAATACACTTCAATTTCACGCCGTTGAGTCTTCTTCTGTACAGTGTGTTGTCGACAAACTGGTACATACTTGACTGCCGGGCTACTCTTTCCGCTTCTTCTTGCTCTTCGGGAAGTTCTCCTGTCTGAAGGAAACGAACAATCTGTTGTGCCCATGCTGGAGCTTGCGGCTCGACAACAAGGACTAAAGGCACATCTGCTGCTGCGGGAACATCCACTTCTACAGTGAGAACCTGCGGCTCAGCCGGAGCTTGACGTTCCCCGGCAAGCTTGTCGGGAGCGTCTGCTTCAACAGAACAAACCCTAGGGAGCGTCTGCTTCAACAGAACAAACCCTAGGGCTTGCCGGAGCAGACTGCTCCTCAGCACCCTTGGTGTTGATCTTGAGGACCTTCTTGGCGGCGGCTTCGGGGAGCTCTGCCCTAAAATAGTCACCAGAAATCAACTTCCTCTTCTTGGTCTGTCCAGTTGATGGCGTTACAGACGGTTGAGTCAGTTTGAGCACAAAGATCCCTGGTTCCACAGGTAACTTAAGTGCGGCGCACTTCGACAGGCCATCGGCAATGTCGTTCTGAGCTCTTGGAACGTGTTACATCTGTAGGCCGTCAAAGTGCTCTTCTAGCTTTCTCACTTCATCAACGTAAGCTTCCATCAACGGTCTCTGATAATTCTTGTTCACTTGGCGGACGACAAGCTGTGAGTCACCCCTGACAATGAGCTTCTTGATCCCAAGGTCTGCTGCGATCCTGAAACCGGCAAGCAAACCTTCATACTCTGCAGTATTGTTCGTTGCTTGCTCCTTGGGAAAGTGCATCTGGACTACGTACTTGAGGTGCTCTCCGGTGGGTGCAACAAGTAGCACGCCCGCACCGGCGTCTTGCAGCGAGAAGGCACCATCAAAGTACATCAGCCACTCTTTGCTTGCTTCCTTGACGGGGATGCTTGTTTCTGGAATTTCTTCATCTTGTGTTGGCGTCCATTCCGCTATGAACTCCGCCAATGCTCTGCTTTGGATAGTTGAAGTGCTCTCAAACTTGAGGCCAAAGCTTGACAGTTCCAGTGCCCACTCGACAATCCTGCCTGTTGCTTCTGGATTTTGCAGTACCCTCTTCAGCGGAAAACGAGTGACGACTGTGATCTCATGTGCTTGGAAGTAATGGCGTAGCTTTCTCGAGGCCATGAGAAGGCCGAAAAGCAATTTCTGCACACCAGAGTACCTTGACCTAGCCCCCTGCAAAAGGGAACTGACAAAGTAAACTGGGCGCTGCACCATTCTTTTCTGCATCTTCTCACGCGCCTGCGCAGATCCATCTTTGTCGGGACCAGAGCTTGCCGGTGAAGTCCCCTGCTTGTCGCTGGATGCATCTGCCGTGGTTGCTGGCTCATCATCCGCCTCCCTCTCTGCTACTAACGCAGCACTAACCACTTGATTGGTTGCCGCTATATATAGCAGCAACTTCTCTTGTGTCTTAGGTGCGACAAGTGTTGGAGTGGAGGACAGGTATCTTTTTAAGTCCTGCAGTGCAGCCTCCGCTTCCGGAGTCCATTTCATTGGACCTGCCTTTTTCAATATTTTGAAAAATGGCAGGGCGCGCTCAGCAGACCTAGAGATAAACCTGCTGAGAGGAGCTACGCAAAGGGCAAGTCTTCGTACATCCTTGACGCGCTTTGGTGCTTCAATCTGCTCAATGTCCTTGATCTTGTCGGGATTGGCTTGAATTCCCCGCTGAGACACGAGGAACCCGAGAAGCTTGCCGGAGGGGACTCCAAACACACTTCTCGGGGTTAAGCTTGAGGTTGATCTTGCACAGATTTGTAAAGGTTTCGTCTAAATCTTGAATCAGAGTCGCCTTGTCCTTGCTCTTGACCACTATGTCATCCATGTAGGCTTCCACATTTCTGTGTATTTGTGGATCAAAAGCTTCATGGACTACCCTTGCAAATGTTGAACCAGCATTCTTTAAACCAAAAGGCATCCGTACGAAACAGTATGTGCCACATGGGGTGATGAATGCGGTCTTCTCCTCATCCTCTTCTGCCATGAAGATCTGATGGTATCCTGAGTATGCATCAAGAAATGAAAGCAAGTCACATCCAGCCGTGGAGTCAACAATCTGGTCGATGCGCGACAAGGGAAATGGGTCTTTGGGACAAGCTTTATTGACATCGGTAAAGTCGATACAAAGCCTCCATTTCCCATTTGCCTTGCGCATGACTACAGGGTTGGCCAACCACGTAGGATGGAGCACTCCTCTGACAAGGCCTGGTGCTTCCAATTTCTTGATTTCTTCTGCGATGAATTCTTGGCGCTCCACTGCTTGTTTCCTGACTTTCTGCTTGACGGGCCCCGCATGAGGACAGACGGCAAGATGGTGCTCGATTACTTTCCTGGGAACATCGGGGATGTCAGACAGTTGCCACGCAAATATGTCGATGTTCGCCCGCAGGAAAGCAATGAGCGTGCTTTCCTATTTAGGGTCAAGAGTGGCACTGATGGTGAAGGTACCACCAGTGCCATCCTCCTTGGCGGACACCTTCTTGGTCTCTGGTGGAGCTACCATTATCTTCTTACACTTGCCGGTGGAGCTCGATGGTGCGTCCTCGATGGTAGCGCAACACTCCGAAGAGGTGCGCTTGCCGGAGTGGGCATCAGAACTCTTGCCGGACTTGGTCTTCTTCTTCGCCCCAGGAGCTTCAACGGCAAGTGACTTGCGATCTGTTGCGGCTGCTGCCTCCCGGTAGATCTTGTCGGCGCAGATAAGAGCATCCTTGTTGTCGCCAGGGACAGAGATGACACTTATCGGGCCTGGCATCTTCAGCATGTTGTATGCATAGTGAGAGGCCGCCATGAATTTGGCGAGTGCCGGACGACCAAGTATCCCATTGTAAGGCAATGGAAAGTCAGCAACGTCAAAAGTGACCCTCTCAGTTCTGAAGTTCAACTCGCTGCCAAATGTCACCGGCAACGTAATCTTTCCCTTCGGCTTGCTCCTTCCCAGATTGATCCTTGGAATGTGCCGGTCTCTTCGAGCTCGCCATCAGGGATCTGGAGTTTCTGGAGTACCGCGGAGGAGATCAGGTTCAAGCCGGCCCCACCGTCAACTAGCATCTTAGTAACCTTGAGGTTGCGGATAGTTGGTGAAACCAACATCGGCAAGCACCCGACCGCAGTTATGCGATCAGGGTGGTCCTCAATATCAAAGATTATAGGCGTGCTGGACCATATCAGAGGCTTGCATGACTCGACGGGTGGTTCTGCCGCATTGACTTCCCGCACCCACTGCTTGAGCTGGCGGTGTGAAGTATGCAGGGAAGCACCGCCGTCAATGCACAGGACCTCTATGGCTTTCTGGAACTCCTGCTCATCGGTCTCGTCACCATCCATATCTTCATCGTCGTTGTCATCTTCATCCTTGTCACGGCCGCGAGGAGGTCTGTCTCCTTGCCGCTGCTTGGCCTTGCCGCGGCGTCCTCCTCGGCCGGGGCATTTCTTGCCGGCTCCTCCAGCACCTTCCTGGGCCTTCTCCTTGTCGCGTCGCTCGTATTCAGCCTTTTGCTGCTTGACAAGCTGCTCGTCCTTCTTGCAACTCTGGAGATCGTGGCCCTTGGTGCGGTGGATCTTGCAGTACTGCTTGTTGGTGCCGTCCTACTTGTCAGCGACCGCCACAGCCTGGTAGTTGGCGCCTGCGGCAATCTGCTCGCCGGAGCTACCAGCTTTGGCTTTCTTGGCGCCACCTCCGTTGCCAGACTGCTCAATGACTAGCACACCTTTGCCTTTCTTTTTCCTATTGTTCCGCCGCCGGTTTTTCTTTGCCGGGGCAGCCTCCTCACTATCAGATCCTCCTGCTTCTGTATTCTCTCCGGGGAGTTTCCTCCCTTCCTCAGCACGTGCACACTTGTCGGCCAGGGCATATAGCTCACTGACGTCTCTGATCTTGCACATCGCCATCTCCTCCCGCATCCTGCGGTTTCGCACGTTCTGATGGAACGCGCTGATTACCGCGGCAGGGTGGACATCTGGGATGTTGTGCTGTACGCGGCTGAATCTCTGAATGTACTTGCACAGGGGCTCTCCTTCCTTCTGGGCGAGCATATGAAGGTCGCTCTCTTGGCCATGAGGCTTGTGGCTGCCTGTAAAGGCGCTGACAAACTGATGGCATAGGTCTGCCCAGGAGGATATGGAGTTGTCCGGCAAGTGCATGAGCCAGGATCTGACATTGGGCTTGAGCACCAGCGGGAAGTAGTTGGCCAGGATCTTGTCGTCCCGCCCCCATGCAGCTTGCACCGCGATGGTGTAGATGCTGAGGAACTCCGACGTATGTGACTTGCCGTCGTACTTCTCTGGTATGTCTGGCTTGAAATTCGTTGTGCTGGGCCACTGGACTTGCCGCAGCTCACGAGTGAACACAGGGCAACCTACCGCGTACGGCAAGTCTCCTGGTTCCCCTGGTGCATGCATGTCGATAGAGGGCCCAGCGCGCTGGTCCGATTGATGCCGTGCTTCTCTTCAGCGCTCGATGCGAGTTCGAGCATCATCTTGCTGTCGTTCGTGAAGAACTTGGCACTGATCGCGATGAGCTCGTGGATCTGATGATGCGGTGGAGTCGCTGTTGAGGTGGATCCAGCGATCGGCGATCTTGGCCTTCGGGGTGGAGAGTGCATGGTGGTTGCACCCCCACCGGTTTCGTCGCCATCGGCTCATGCCTGGCAGTCCTGCCGCGGCAGCGATGTACTCGGCTGTCGCGGAGTGTCGCCGTTGGCAAAGCTGATGAGACTCTAAATGGTGGCCCTCCATTCATCGATCTTGTCTGCCGTTGGAGGGTAATCCAGGAGCAGTTGAGCTCGCGCCAAAGCTTCTGCTGGAGTGGTGGGCGGCAGTGGCGAACGGCGCGAGGAGCGGGATATGCTCGGACTTCTAACAATGTTAGAAGGAGCAGTATCCCGTCCAGGCGACCGTGTCTCGCTCGTGCCAGCATGTTGGCGTGCATGCTGGTCTTGAGCACCCCGAGATCCACCAGCTCGATCTTAGTCCAACAAACGTATGGCACTGCAAATACCATGACGCTGTCGGTCCTGCGCCTCCTGAGATGGGCGCGGTGCATGTACGGACCCCGAGGTCTGCGCGGCCTTGTCCTTGGACCTGGCAGCACCGTGAGCTCCCTCGTCGATGCCTGTTCTTCCGCCGGCGTCTACCCCACCACTCGTTTGCTCCGGTGGTGGTGGGATCAACGTGGACGGAACAGCTGCCGCCGAAGCCTTCTTCTTCGGTGGCATGTCGATGAAGAAGATGAAGATCTAGCTCGTGTGAACACCGGATCAGGTTCACACAACCTCGACGCCCCCTACCTGGCGCGCCAAAGATGTCGGGGAGACTGATCCACGAACACCTATGGGACCGGCGGACCGAGCCCCTTTCGGTTCGGCGGGGGGCGGAGATCGCACGAAGAGTGGATCGAGGCGATGCACACGAGCAGTTTACCCAGCTTTGGAGCTCTCCGGAGAGATAACACTCCTACTGGTGCATGTCTGAGTGTATTGAGTTCTTGCTCGGGAGCGCTGAGTGCTACAGTACACACTAGCTGCTAACGAGACCGAGCGTGAGTGTTTTTCTGCCTTCCAACCTCCCTCTACGTTGCGCATGGGCCTCCTTTTATATGCTAAAGGGGTCTCCGACAGGTGGCAATGTAGACAAGGGTAAAAATGGAAAAGGAATTGCGGTTGGTACAACTACCTGTACAGTGTATCATACCTAACCCTGACGGCAGGGGACAAAGGGATTAAATGCCCGTCTACGTCGCCCAAATAGTGCAAAAAGGGACCGTCAGGGATGCCACCGCTCGCCACGATGGTAATCTTGTCAGCGTCACTTGCCACTGCGCACCGCTAGCCGCACAGCCTCTTGCCACGCGCGCCTGGAAAGGTCCCAGGGCGACACGTTGGTGGATGTGCTGGAGCGCGGGTACAGAGTGGTAGTTTTACGCGGCAAGCGCCTTGTCGCGGTCGTTGTCTTGTCGCGTCCGGAAGCTTGTCGCTCACCGGGCCTCGCCGGGATGCGTGGCGCGTCGCGGCAAGTTCCTTGAGATGCCTTGGTTGGCCTTCCCAGCAAGCTCCTCTTGCTGGGGCCTTGTCTCCTTGGCTTGAATACTTTATTCTTGAATGTCTCCAAAGGAACCACGGAGGACCTTGGCGGTCACCCGACAAGCCTTGCCGTGGGGTGCTACAACTGCCCGTGCACAAGTTCGGGATACTAGGGTACCCCTACTCTAGTACACCGACACTTATACCATGGACTTAGAGGATTTCACTTTTGCTTGCAAACTTCCATCTTGGGGTAGTGTCAGGGATCCCCCTAAATCTGAATACAGAGATTTTCTTGCTAGAATAACTGTGGGGGAATCTAAGATATAACACAAGACACTATAGGGAGCGTTCACTTTCCTGCTATACATTATTTTTCTCTCTTCATAGGTAGATGCATAAATGCTAAGGATGAAGCATGTCACATGTGTGCCCCTGATCTCAGCATTCTCAGAAGTGTTGTGTTAGAAGACCAATCTTATCATATGGGAGCCATTGTAGCTCGTAGGTTGCATCATAATAGACATCACGGAGATTTCTTTAGAGGAATTTATGCAACCCGCTTAGCTAATTTTCTTGAGATAGACATTCGTGAGGGTGATATGGAGTTACCCCCTACTTATTTAGATTTAGATTCTATGGTTTCCCACCAGTTTGTTGAGAGGACTGAACTACCTCTCCAGTATCGATTAATCTTTAACAAACGGCATGTTGTCCGTATTACTCTTCCTGCTCCTGCCTTCTTTGATTCTCAGACAAAAGGAGGATACATTATTACCAGAGAGGAGGCAGATGAGTACGAGAGGAGAGCGGAGGCTGCTCGACGCCACGCTACAGCTCAGGCGGCGATAGCCGCTGCATCGCAGTATGACCCCAGCTTCACCTACGGGTATCCGCCAGGCTATCCCTGGCAATAGACCAACTTAGGCCAAAAGCCTAAGCTTGGGGGAGTACGTATTTCCCACCGACATTACATTCATGTTCACACACACTCATTGCTAGATGTCGGTGCTCATACTCTTTCACTGTAATATCCATGCCAGTTTATTTTCTTTTTCCTGCTTTCTTCTTGTGTGTTTAATAAACCTTAAGACAAAACCAAAAAATTAGTAGTACTTTATTTCTTTGCTGTAGTAATTAAAAAGAAAACCCCAAAAGATTTCCCGTTCTTCTTTTGCTTGTTGGGAGCTTTCCCGTGTAAATAGTTTTATTTTCTTTTCTTTCCTTTGGGGTCGAGAAGACTATATTGAAAATGCTTAGTGGCTCTTATATGCATGATTGTTTATTTAACTTAGAGCCCATATTACTTGTCTTCTCTCTTGAGTTGAATGCTTGCAGATTCCAGCTTAGTCCAATGCACGTGCACTTATACACATCGTTCGGTCGTGCAAGTGAAAGGCAATAATGATGATATATGATGGACTTATTGGGATGAGAAAAGCTGGTATGAACTCGACCTCTCTTGTTTTTGTAAATATGATGATTCATCGTTTCTGAGTCAGCTATTATGAAGTAAACATATTTGGAATGACATTTAGAGATTGTAGTTGCTTGTGCCATGCTTGATTAGCTATGAGTTATAATGGTTTACCTTGCGTGCCAACATGCTATTAGAATGATTATGATGTGGTATGATGGGATGGTATCCTCCTTTGAATGTATTAAGTGACTTGACTTGGCACATGTTCACGCATGTAGTTGAATCAAATCAACATAGCCTTCATGATATTTATGTTCATGGTAGATTATATCCTACTCATGCTTGTATTTGGTGTAAATTAATTTTAATGCATGTTTACGACTGTTGTTGCTCTCTTAGTTGGTCGCTTCCCAGTCTTTCGCTAGCCTTCACATGTACTAAGCGGGAATACTGCTTGTGCATCCAAACTCCTTAAACCCCAAAGTTGTTCCATGTGAGTCCACTATACCTTCCTATATGCGGTATCTACCTGCCGTTCCAAGTAAATTTGTATGTGCCAAACTCTAAACCTTCAAATAAACATTCTGTTTTGCATGCTCGAGTAGCTCATATATCAACTAGGGCTGCCCTTATCTTCCGTGTTAGGCGGGTTATTCTCAAGAGGAGTGGACTCCGCTCCTCATTCACGAGAAAATGGCTGGTCACCGCGATGCCCAGTCCCATGCTTTATGCAAACTAAATCGAAATAATTGCAAACAAAACTCCTCCTGGGACCCGTTGAGTGTTGGAGGCACTCGTTGTTTCGAGCAAGCCATGGATTGATGCTTGTGGAGGAGGGGGAGTATAAACTTTACCATTCTGTTTGGGAACCGCCTATAATTTGTTTAGCATGGAAGATATCATCGTCTCTTAGTTGTTATGTTGACAATGAAAGTATGCCGCTCAAAATATAATTTATCTCTATTTCAAAACCGAGCTCTGGCACCTCTACAAATCCCTGCTTCCCTCTGCGAAGGGCCTATCTATTTACTTTTATGTTGAGTCATCATCCTTCTTATTAAAAGCACCCGCTGGAGAGCACACTGTCGTTTGCATTCATTATAATTTGTTTATATTGGGTATGACTTGACTGGATCTCTTTTACCATGAATTACAATGTTTAGTCAGTCCTTGATCTTTAAAGGTGCTCTGCATTTATGTTTTGCGGTCTCAGAAAGGACTAGCGAGATACCGTTTTGTTATATCATGTTATGATTATTTTGATGAAGTGTTGTCATCCGAGTTTTGTTATTATAGCTCGCTAGCTGATTATGCTGTTGATATGAGTAATTGTGAGACCTATGTGTTATTGTTAGTATGACTAGTTCATAATATTTGCTGAAAATTGAATGTTGGCTTTTCATGTTACAACAACAAGAGCAAACAGAGTTTGCAAAAGTTTTTCTTTTTCTCTTTCAGTTTGTCAACTGAATTACTTGAGGACAAGCAAGGGTTTAAGCTTGGGGGAGTTGATACGTCTCCAACGTATCTACTTTTCCAAACACTTTTGCCCTTGTTTTGGACTCTAACTTGTATGATTTGAATGGAACTAACCCGGACTGACGCTATTTTCAGCAGAATTGCCATGATGTTGTTTTATGTGCAGAAAAGAAAAGTTCTCGAAATGACCTAAAACTTCACGGAACATCTTAGAAAAAGTAATAAAAAATCCTCCCCAAAGATGAAGACCAGGGGGCCCACACCCTGTCCACGAGGGTGGGGGGCGCGCCCCCCCTCCTGGGCGCGCCCCCTACCTCGTGGGCCCCCTGGAGACCCTCCGACGCCAACTCCAACTCCATATATTGGCTTTCGGGGAGAAAAAAATCAGAGAGAAGAAATCATCGCGTTTTACAATTCGGAGCTGCCGCAAAGCCCTAATCTCTCTCGGGAGGGCTGATCTGGAGTCTGTTCGGGGCTACGGAGAGGGGGATTCGTCGCCGTGGTCATCATCAACCATCCTCCATCACCAATTTCATGATGCTCACCGCCGTGCGTGAGTAATTCCATCGTAGGCTTGCTGCACGGTGATGGGTTGGATGAGATTTATCATGTAATTGAGTTAGTTTTGTTAGGGTTTGATCCCTAGTAGCCACTATGTTCTGAGATTGATGTTGCTATGACTTTGCTATGCTTAATGCTTGTCACTAGGGCCCGAGTGCCATGATTTCAGATCTGAAGCTATTTTGTTTTAATGAATATATGTGTGTTCTTGATCCTATCTTGCAAGTCTATAGTCACCTACTATGTGTTATGATCCGGCAACTCCGAAGTGACAATAATCGGGACCACTCCCGGTGATGACCATAGTTTGAGGAGTTCATGTATTCACTATGTGCTAATGCTTTGTTCCGGTTCTCTATTAAAAGGAGGCCTTAATATCCCTTAGTTTCCAATAGGACCCCGCTGCCACGGGAGGGTAGGACAAAAGATGTCATGCAAGTTCTTTTCCATAAGCACGTATGACTATATACGGAATACATGCCTACATTACATTGATGAATTGGAGCTAGTTCTGTGTCACCCTGTGTTATGATTGTCATGATGAACCGCATCCGGCATAATTATCCATCACTAATCTGGTGCCTACGAGTTTTCCATATACTGGTTTACGCTTATCTACTTTTCCGTTGCTACTGTTACAATCACTACAAAATACCAAAAACATTACTTTTGCTGTCTTTACTTTTGTTACCGTTGCCACCACTATCATATTACTTTGCTACTAAACACTTTGTTGCAGATACTAAGTTTCCAGGTGTGGTTGAATTGACAACTCAGCTGCTAATACTTAAGAATATTCTTTGGCTCCCCTTGTGTCGAATCAATAAATTTGGGTTCAATACTCTACCCTCGAAAACTGTTGAGATCCCCTATACTTGTGGGTTATCACTATGCCACCTGCTCGCTGCCGCAGTATGGGAAGATTCCGCCCGCCACCGCTCACCTAGTTAAATCCCGACGACCTCCAAGTATCCCCTTCGGCCTTGCTCCACTGCCCATCTTCCCACGTCGCTGCATGTGGATCTTCCATAGTTCTTTGCCCAAAACATAGCTCATCCGGCGTACTTTCCATACTGCAATCTCGTCCTCACACCATTTTAGACAAACACAGCCGTGTTGTTATCTTCCCTTAGGACAAGGAATATGCTTCTTTTTTGTCGTCGCATGTGTCATCAACTATTATTGGCCAGTAATTGTTTCCTTTCTACCTCTTTTTTGCAAACAGGGCTATCCATTTCACCTCATTGCTATTGCGACCTTTTGGTGAACTGCACAAATCACTTTTTTCTTAAGAGTGTTTTGTGCAGTTGTACTAAAATGTCACACGGGCAACGTCTCTACATATCAGTGCGACTGCACAAAGGGAGATTGGTTTTGCTCTATCCTCCTCATCCAACTCCGAGCCTAATCTTCTCCAACTAGTTAGTGTTAAGAGAGACTACAAAGGTGACCGACTTATATTTGTGTGTTTATTGTGTCATCAGCAGTCCTCTATTATCGTAATCACACTTAATATCTTTGGAACAGGGACGCTCAGCTCTATTTTAGTGGAACTGCACAAAATGATCGAAATGTTGCATGCTCCAGACAGCTACTTTTTTCCCAACATGCCTTGTTGATTTAGACAGAGCTGGGGGGACGTTGCTGCCAATGAAAGCATGCATCAATTTTTAATTTAACACCTTCTCACAACTCTGTCTTCAGTTGTGATGTAAATATTAGCTCTGATCTGCTAATAATTGACATGCATTAGCAAGGAAGTTAGTTTTTTATTGTTTCCGAAAGAGCATCGATGGCAAGACACACGAAACAAAAGCTGAAAGCTCACACCATTATACAATTTCATGTCGCTGGAAAATTATTTGTATAATACGTCAATTATGTAAACAAATGATGGAAGCTTGATAGCATTGCCAGAAGCCTCTTTAGCATCCGGGTCCATGTGCCATGCACAAAATTATACTCCTTCGTTCCTAAATATTTGTCTTTTTAAAAATTTCAAATGGGCATATTTTAGAGTGTAGATTCACTGATTTTGCTTCGTATGTGTACTCCCTCCGTTCCTAAATACTCTATTCGTCTTTCTAGAGATTTCAACAAGTGACTACATATGGAGCAAAATGAGTGAATCTACACTCTAAAATATGTCTATATACATCCGTATGTAGTAGTCCATTTGAATCTCTAAAAAGACAAATATTTGAGTAGTCACTCGTTGAAATATCTAGAAAGACAAATACTCTGGAGTATATTTAAGAATCGAGGGGGTAGTGCACAACCGCATGGGAGACTCAGCCCGGTGGTTGCGCCGCATTAATAGTGAGTAATGAGCAGTCAAATCATAAGCCCCACCTTTCCCACTGTAAGTTGGTTGGAAGAAGCAACCACCATTACGCTGTTCTTTGAATCCTCTCATAGTACTCCATCCGTCACAGTTTATAGAGCGCGCTTCAGAAAAAAGAACAAAAATCTGTGGGACCAAGGCGACTAGCGATCGGCCTGAAAAATAGCATTGGCAGTTATAGCACGGCGTCTATTACTAGAGGGAATAATGCGTACACACATGCATGCAGTGCTTCCACCCCGGGTACACACATGCATGCACTTACTCCACTCCGTAGTAGTACTCCCTCCTTTCCGGTTTATAGTGGTCAATTCAGAAATCTCACAAATCAAGGTAGATGGCGAGTGGTGGAATACTTTTTGTAGTTTTGCAAAAGCACCTAATTAATGCTCTTGTTTTCCTAAAAAAATTATGTTTATCAATGTATTAATTGCAATGTATGCATGCATAAAGTACATGCATTGGTCAATTTTCTCTTAATACTTGCATGCAATGATTTAATGCACCTTGGAATCTGAACATGTGATGGAAAATAACCAAATTGAGCCTTATAAAATGGAAAAACTAAAATTTTGAGATAAGCCCTATAAACCGGAAAGGAGGGAGTACATTGAGAGAAAATTGTGGACTTGATTGCGGTTACCACGCCCTAATTAATTGAGCATTAAACCAAACGCATCTAAAGTCTCTCCGGTGGTGGAAATGCATTGAGAGAAATGCATCACAATGAAGCGCGCCCTGTAAACTGTGACACATGAAGGTGCAAAACCAAGTACGCGTATGGCCAGTCGGTCAAAGCACCTCCTCTTGGCATATCACTGACATGTGGGGCCGGATTGTGAGCAAACCGATCTCAATTGATGGGAAAGAGCCAACCCGCCGTTCCTTGAGAGAGATGAGGAGCGAGAACACACAGACTAGCTCGCACGGAGGACAAGATATATTCAAGCATGGTTGGTTGATCGATACCATCATTGCATGTTGGGCTGCCATTTTCCACCCTTCTCCGGAATAAACATGTACTTTATCAGAAAAAAATAAGAGTACAGACGCTCCACCATGCGGTTCTAGTAGTACTACTACTCGTACTACTGCGCTTGGCTCTTCGCCTCTTTGTGAAGTCGAACAATGATGGTACTATGCATGTTGGGTACTATAGTGTATGCCTCTGATAATCTGACACCAAATGACTGATGCATGTCCACCGAGGGTAGGTTGCATTAGTCAAAAGGCGTAAGCGAGCTTCACCTTGTCCTGCAAGCTTCTCCTCGTTCTGCGAGTTGACGGGACACACCAAAAAGTAGTGCTAGTCCATACTCCCTCCTTTCCGGTTAATATGGCTTAATCTTTTTTGCGGGTAAGTGAGAGAGCTTTATTCATATATAAGCATTCTTAGGACAATCAGCCAAGACACTGGTCACTAGGAAGCGAGGTACCCCGCAAAAAAAGAAGTAGGAAGCGAGGTGTTTCATCAAGCCAGCTCTCGGCCACATTCAAAGTGCAGCAAGCACGGTTCGCACGAAGATGCGTCGCAAGGTTTGCTGACCTGTTTACATGCTAAATAACAAAAAAAGAGGAAATATTACCGAGCGCTCCTATTTGTAACAGGATATGAGCAATAATTAAGCGAGAATTGTAGCGAGTGTTCCTTGCAATCAACTTCTATTATCACATGTGAGAACCCTCGAAGAAAACGAAATGCGTTGAAGATTGCTTTATCACATTTTAAAATCATAATAAGAGTGCAGACACTCCTCCATCCGGTTCCTAGTAATAGAATAGTACATACCTCTATAGACTATGGTAGTAGTACTAGTACTACTAGTAAACTTTGCGCTTGGCTGTTCTCCTATTCGGGAAGTTGAACAATAATAGTACTAGTAGTATAGTGTATGCTTCTGGCAATCTGACACAGAATTAACTGTTGCACATCCACCGCCTGAGCGAGGGAGAGCTTGCATTAGTCTAAAGTTTCTCCTTGTCCTACGAGCCACCGCGCGCAAGCTTCTCCCGTCCTGCAACCTTCTCCTCGTTCAACAAGTTGACAGGACACAACAAAGTAATGCTAGTCCATACTGCCTCCTCTCCGGTTAATATGGCTTAATTTCAAACGAGATAAATACACTGTCTGTCACTGTATATTTGTAAAAATACAGTCAGTGGACTTCATAATACGCTCATTGCGCTCAATATATATATTTTCCAGTGTTTATACGGTCACTAGCTCACCCTGACTGAGTATGTGTGTGCATGCACGTGTAGGTTGAGCACTTGAGCGTGACCGTGTGTGTTCCGTCGTGTGCTCGGACATGCATGCATTAGGGCATCGCATGCGTTTTTGCGTCCATGTGTATGTGTGACTGTTGCATACACGTAGGGGGAGTACGTGTAGGGGACACTAAGGAGCAGTCAAATCACACAGTAAGTTAGTCAGAAGAAGCAACCATCATTTCACTGTTCAATGACACGTACGCAATATAAAATGGTTGATATGGAGAGAAAAATAAAACCACTATATATACACTAGCAGGAGCCTAAGCTACAAGCCTGCTTGCTTAGTTTGCTCTCTTCACAAGCATAGAACAACGGGTCTGATCCCGCAGCTGGGGGAAGGGAACAATGTTCTGCGTAGACGCGGTCGACATAGGCGAGGGAGAAAACCCACAGTCGGTGTGTCCCAATCGGGGATCACCATGGTATGGGCCGATGCCGCGTCCCAACCGCCCTTCTAGCTACAACCCGACGTCCCAGGTAGTCCATCTTCCTTTTGGAGCCGGCTTGCTCCACTGTCCTAGCTCCATCTCCATGTCGATCTTTCTCTACTTCTACCGGCTTCTACTTGTGATGATTTTATGTCTCATGAACTAGTGCCAGTACTATTATTCTACTCACACTTCTTCAATATCTTTGCCATCAAGGATGCTCAGGTAGATTTTAGTGGAACTGCACAAAAGCATCGTATGATCCGAGGGTGCCAGCCGTCTTTCCTTCGAGAGGTTCTACCTGGCCAGGAAATTAAATCCTGTTTAGGGTTTAGGGTTTAAGTCGTAGTGACCCCATCAGTAGTTTTTCTTTCGTACACGCTCTCACAACTTTTGTCTTTAGTTGTGAAGTAAATATTGGCTATGATTTGTGAGTCATTGAGATGCATCAGCATGCATGTTAGTTTTCCTTTGTATTTGATGGAATGTTGTAACGCGGCAACCTTGGAATAGGAATGAAAATGGAGTGGAAAGTTTCCGTTTTTTCGGAGAAACAATGGAAACGGAGAGAAACCAACGTTTCATTTTGTTGGATCGCGCCATCGAGCAAAACCAACATTTAAATCACGTCTGTCGTGTTCGTGTCTTACCCTCCTCCACGGCTCGACCCCACACGATCGCTCGGCATGCCACTCACCGCAAACCGAGTATACGATAACTTTCCTGCCTGCTTGTCGATGGATCACGCCATGGAGTACTAGCACTACTGGAAGAGATTAACGAGTTGGGGGAGGACAGCTAGCTGTAGCACGGACTCCCAAGAACTTTTTACATGCATGTTGTAGCCGGCTATTGCGACCTTTGAACGCGGAGTAGTCGCGTGCACCCAGAAGCGGCGTGGGCGACACTCTCTCGGCCGGCGCGTCACTTCAATGCCGGCGCCAGTGAGAGGTCGCGTCCGCTCTGGCCGGGCATGAATGCGGCACTAACCGTTTCAGGCGGGAAGCACGCGCGGGTGATGACGAGGGTTCGGGTTCGTCAGGACCGGCCGTGGCATCGGTCCGGACGTCCGCAAACAAGAGATGTTGAATGTTAATATTGTTGCGTATATAATTAACAATGTAAATAATGTGCCAGTTGGACAAATATGATTGGAGATGGAGATGGAAATGGAATTTTACGTAAACACGGATATGCATGTCTATGTCTATGTGTGTGTGCGCGACAACTCTCGCGACCTGGAAGCGGGGGCGCGTTTTTGATCGAGTTTTCTTCCTTGGTACGTTGAAAAATTGTCTGCAGTTTTCATTTCTTTTTTCCGGGAGAGATTTTTTTAAAACCACTGCTATGGAGAGATTTTTTTTAAACCACTGCTATGGAGAGATTTTTTTACTCCATTATAGCCTCTTGTTGGATAGAGTTTCTCGCGTCTCGCTCTCTCACCCTCTCCATATCAAAACAAGATGATAGTGTCCACTCTGTCTCTCACCTCACCGGTGGTCACAGATCTGGCCGAATCCCGTCTTCTGCGGGAGGTGTGGAGGTGCAGCATTGACGTTGTCGCCGTCGGCGATGGAGGAAGCCGATGCGCACCATCCTCTCGGAGCCGGTGATGGCGCGGACGAAGATCCTCCGCGCCCTTGTTTTTTTTCCGTCGTGTGGGCAGATCCCACCCGCCCGCCTAAATGACATCTCGCCCACCTGAGGTATAACTTCTTGTACTGGTCCAGCTCCCCAGGTTGCTGCGTGTGGGTTTTGTTCTATGCGACTACTCCCCAGCTCCCCATCTATAGTAGCTAGGGTTCATCGGCTGTTCCAACATCACCTACTAGTACTATTATAGAGGAAATGCCACTCGAAAAGTTGTCTTGATTTATGCCTCGGTGTAGGTATACATGTTGTTTCGACAAAAAGTACATGGTGGTTCTGCAGTCATAGTCCATATGGTGGTAGTACTATCACTTGTTAAATGAAGACATGCATTTTTTCTCGGGTATCCTGGTTTAGTTCCCATCAAGATAATTATGATGCTTCTGTTTGTTCATGTACTTTTCATTAATTCTTATTGAAAATTGAGATGTTGTTGCTAATCTTGTAAACCAAAGTAACAACACTATATCCCTTTTTTATATTTTTGGAAACAGCGATGCGTATCTCCATACCCGGGCATGTCTTCCTCAATTTTAGTGGAACTGCACAAAATTGGATGGCCATTGTTGTTCTGCCTCACTGTCCTTTGCCACGTGGTTCTTCCTTCCTCGAGCTTGATTACTGAGAAGAAACAGACCACTGTGATGATTTGTCAAACTTCATAGGTGCCTCACCCAAACTTGATGCCAAATGGATGATGCATCACCATGATGACCTATCGATGCCCATGGTTGCGCCTCATGGTTGCGTCGGCTAGTAAAGCTGATCGATTTTCAATGAAAAACAAGCTGTCTTCCATCAGTGCTCTGTGCTTGTTACGCAGAAAGATGATATCCTTCGTCAGTTCACCTTGGTTGCGTTGGAGACGCACTCGTCTTTCACGTTGGTGCAATTTTATCACACAATTGGCTATGAGCCAAATGTTTCCTCGAAGAAGGATCGACGTTGGTACTAAGAGCATAAGTTTTGTATTGATTTCTAAGCCTTCTCACAACTTTGTCTCCAGCTCCCCTGTAATTTTATTTGTCCAGCTATTAACTTTGATTTAAAAAAGGTATGGACTAAAAACCCGGATGGACGTAGTAGCCCTCCATTTTTATTTACTCTGCATATTAGATTTGACTGAAGTCAAACTTTGTAATACTCTCAAACCTTTGCGACAATTGAAATTAAAATTCTTTATTTGTACACACTCTCATAGGTTTCCGATAATTTGGCGCATGTGTGGTTGTTCACTTAAGGAAGGGTAGTGTACCGCACGTGAAGGACAGGAAGTGCGACCAGGACGCGTGGGCGTGGATCGTTAGTTCATCGGAAGTAGTAGCAGTTTTCTTCACTGTATGTTAAATAAAGAGTTTCGTTTCGTACTTACACAATTTAAAATGATTGTTATGGAGAGAATAAGAAAAGCACTCCACTATATATTAGTCGTATGCTTGAGAGTACTATATGGACGCAGCTTCATTGACTTAGTGCACCTGACTTTGGGTTTATGACAGGTGGGCCCAAAATATGGCTGGCTCACCTGTCATACAGCAAAAAGCAGGTGCAGTGAAGGCACCGGAGCACAATCCGTACTACAGTTGTATATATATATATGCTGGAGCCTCAGCGCTTGTTCGCTAGGGTTTGCACTCTCCACACTCTCGCCGCACTACATATATGTATACACGCTGGAGGCTCAGCGTTCATTTGCTAGGGTTTGCTATATTCACAGTCTCTCACCCTCTCTTCACCAGATCTAAACAAGACTGCGTTGGCCTCTTGTCTCTCTCTTCCCCCTCACAGCTGGTGAAGGAGGCGTCTGTATCCCGTCACACCGGGAAGGGGAGGAGGTGCAACATTCACTCTATTGCCTTTGGCGAGGGAGGCAATCCACTGCCGGTTGCACTGTTCTCTTTCACCCAGCGCCTGTGCGGGAGGGCCACCGACCCCTTCTTCCTCGCTGTCGTATGTAGTGTGGGCAGATTCGGCCTCCCGTCGCACGCCTTGCCACATCCCGACGACCCTAAGGTATAAGTTTCTTTGAAACCGTCGTTACTCTAGCTACATGTGGATCTTTTTCGATCTGTAGTCGAATCTAGGTCTTGGTTCAAAGAGAAAAGAAGGGTGCGGTGGGCTAGAGCAAGAATCTAGGACGTGGTTCAATGAGGAATGGAGGGACGGAAAGTAGTATAGACTGGCTATCCAGCCGCTTTGTTGGTCAAAAAGGGAAAAATGGGGTAACCCAGTACACACATATGTAAGGAACCGATCTCTTTGTTGAAAATGGAAAGAAACTGGGGGGTCGGGTAGTTTGTGCAGGACTAGATTTGTTGCCCTCACATAGGAAAAAGGTTCAAAGAGAACAAATATGGGACCAACGCATATATGCTGCTTGGCTACATACTCAGCATCACCCATTTATACGTGTGGACGCACATGGTGCTGGCATGTCCCATACAACTATTTTGCTGTTGTTAATCTACGAATTCCACCGGAAAATTGAAGCAATGCCACTATTAAAAGTAAATTACATTTTTAACGAATGTTGTTTTAAGAGAATGTCTCTGTTAATATGAATCAATGCAACTGTTTTAGAAATGCTACTATCCTACTTTGTTTTCCATCCAAGATAAGTTAGATGCTTCTTTCTGTCAACGTTTGTTTCATCCTCCTTTATCGGCAAGTAATTGTTTCCTTTTTTGCCTCTATTAAAACAGGGGTATCAATTCAACTTGTTGCTATTGCGACATTTTGCTTCGCTACTCGAAACACTTTGCTTGATTTCAGTGCAACTGCACAAAACGAGATTGGATTTCCTATTCATGTTGGCAGATTTGTAGTTGATCTTGTGAGCGTCATGAGAGGTTGGTACTTGCCTTCATCCACATGATCATGTAGTGTGTTTTGAGATGCTGTGCTACTTGTATTGGTACTATTTTAAATAAATGTTGAATTGAAGCTATTGTATTGCTCTCTTTTCCCATTAAGTAGTGAACAAAAATGGTACCAACCCGGACATGATGCTTGTTGCTTTGTTACAACAAACTCTGCATCACCCCTTTATAAGTAGATGGAAGCATATGGTATTGTTGCGCCCACTCTCCCCTGGAACTATTTATGCTTTTTGTTAATCTATTGCTGCTGGTAAAGTTAAGCAATGCCACTCTCAGAATTAACAACTGAATCTTATTTCAAAACTGCAACACTTGTTAGGGATTGGCGGGATTACCATTTTTGTGGCCGCATGTTTCATCCTCCTTTATTAGCCAGTAATTGATTCCTTTTTTGCCTCTGTTTAAACAGGGATATCTATTGAACTTGTTGCTATTGCAACATTTTTCTTTGCTACGCGAAACACTTTGCTTGATTTCAGTGCAACTGCACAAAACGAGATTGGATTTCCTATTCGTGTTGGCAGATTCATATTTTATCCTGGTGTTCTCATGAAAGGTCAGTACAGGCCTTCATCCACATGATTGTGCAGTGTGCTTTGAGATGTTGTGCTACTTGTATTGGTACTGTTTTAAATAAATGTTGAATTGAAGCTATTGTATTGCTGTCTTTTCCCATTAAGTAGTGAACAAAAATGGGACCAACCCAGACATGATGCTTGTTGCTTTGTTACAACAAACTCTGCATCACCCCCTTTAGAAGTAGATGGAAGCACATATTGTTGTTGTGCCCACTCTACCCTGGAACTGTTTATGCTTTTTGTTAATCTAATGCCACTGGTAAAATTAAGCAATGCCACTCTCATAATTAATTACCTACTAAATCTTAGTTCAAAATTGCAACACTTGTTAGGAATGGTACTATCCTGCTTTGTAGTTCTTTCTACATGTTTAACCAAGGTATTGGTAAGATAATGTCTCTGTTAAAATGAATTAGTTGCATTGTTTTAGGAATTGTACATTTCTGCTTTGTCGTTCTTTATACATGTTGAAACAAGGCATTGTTAAGATAATGTCTCAATTAATATGAATGAATCACACTAATGGAGAATTGCTACTCTCCTGCTTTGTTTCCCATTAAGATACGGTAGATCTGTAGATGCTTTTCTTCTGGGAGTACAAGTCATCAACCGTTATTTCTTAGTAATTGTTTCCCTTATACCTATTGTGGCTTATAGGGATATCAAAATTAAAGCTCGGTTTTATTCCGACTTCGATTTTAGGTAAACTGCACAAAAGGAGACAATGTGTCCAAGGCAAACTGCTGCATTAGTGGGTCCAGTTGGTCATTCCACTTTGTAGAAAGAAGCAGTCACTGTTTGCGCTACATTAGAGAAGGAATGACCGAGAAGCTTTGCAGAGTATTATTAAACGCTGGTGACATGACTAGTCTGCAGAGAGCATTGGCAATTCTACAACACGTGGAGTGCACTGGGCAAAAAGTGCCCAAACAAGTACAAGAAGCTACGGCAGGACTCCATGATCATAGGTATTACATATTTTGAATGGGATAATCTTGTCAAAGTTTAATCATTGATTTTAGCAAGAAGACGTTAGTTTAATATATTGGAATTGGAAAACCTTGTCAAAATTTGCTCATTGATGTTAGCCAGAAGACATGCATTTGATATTTTTGAGTGGGATGCCCTTGCTGTGAGAAGCGTCGATAGTTTTTCCTATTCCTGTGTTCAGTTTAGAAGTAAATAGTTACTCTGCTGAGATATTCCTATGTTAAGAGTTTGTTCTGAATGTTGTCTATGTAATGCCAGGCCTTGTGTTTGATTGCAAAGTTGAGCTTGGAAAGTTGTGGCATGCGGCATCACAAGCTGTTCACCGTGCCTCCTGAGAATAATGCTTCGTATTGTTTTGCATGTCGATCTAATGCCAGTGATTTGCTTGTTAAGAAGATCATCCTCTTCTGTTGTTTCCATGCTTAAGAAGTTCATCGTCTTATGTTTCATTCATAACCTATACAACAAGTCGGGTAGGTTAGATGTGAAACCATATGATTTTCTGACCAACTCATGATATTAGGCCGTGATTGGATCGTCGTTTTCCAACCAAAAACCGCTTGTGAGACTGACGGTTGTAAATAAAAGCTGATGGTCTCGGGTGAAGCGCTTGGTTGGTCGATTTCGACTAGTAAAATATCAGAAGTACTTCACACATGATAAAAACGCTGAACGACACTCGGACGATTGCTAATCCAGCTGTTAGCTGCTATTTTAGCCTTGCCCATGGATGGCATGATACGCACGTTGTGCATGTATCGTCTGGTAATGTCGTCCATATAGCAGTGCTCGTAAAATATACACTGGTCTCTCAAATTACACGCGTAACCCGCCGGTTTTACTTACAAACCTCGGGCCCTCGGTTTCCTTACGCCTGTATTTTACGCGTTGTTTCCGATGACGAGTAAATTATACTTGTATGTTAATATAGGTTTGAAATAAACCAGAGCTCCCAAGCGCGGCCTTACCGTTTCATGCCGTCTCAGTTTCTCGAAGGTGCTCATTGGTGTCCGATGATCCTGGCTTCCTGGATGAGCAGCGGGCGCTGTATCAGACCATCCGTAGGGCTCCGTCGTCCTTCGAGTTGTTGCACTCACCATGGCGCCGAGCATTGTTAACATCGTCAATGAACATGAGGGTTCAGGAGATGACTTTATTTTGACTGGATGACACCAGGGACCCACTAGGGCCATAGCTGTATGTACGCAAGTGCCTCCTTATTATGTACAACTATATTTTTTTGCTTCCTCTTGGTTTCCTGACATCATGGTCCCACACCATTGTCAACCTATGTAGTCAATATAAACGAGAGAATTGCACAAGGTGCGGCCGACAGTTGGGACCAAGCAGCTCGAGCAGTATTTGTGTTTTTGAGGCGTGAGCACTGCAGAGTTTTTCTTGGTGATGATTTCGTTGTTGTTCAGAGGAGAGCAGGGTATTAACTAGGCGGGCTGTGGCCCGTCTAGCCCAAGCTAGAGATCCAGCCCAGATATTAATTTTTTCAAGATGAAAATGGCTAGCCCGGCTATACATTTTTTTGAGGAATATCCAGGCAAGGTCAACTTGTTATTCTCCGCCCCGCTGGGCTGCAAATCTTTCCTAGGAGGGATGCATTAGGCTTAATAGGAAAATGTGCTTTAAAAATAATAAATGGGATGTAATTATAAAAACATGGCATTAACTATAAAAAATGCACCAAACACAAAGTTAGTTTATAAATTATTATTTATGGATTTTGAAAATCTTAAATTTTCATTGTTGCGTGCGCAATGTTTCGTTAGATTTTTATGTAATACAAATTTATATTTAATCTGACTAAAAATTTCGGGATAAAAATATTTCGGACCCATCAAATTGTGGGAAATTTTATTGAATTATGTCATCAACGGTTGGTTGAAATTATTAATCGTTGTCCTAGCTAGAAAATGGGCTGTACTTTTAACAAACTGTAAATGGACTGTAGTAAATTCCATTAGAATTCAAAAATAGGTTGTACATTCTTACAAATCGCAAATGGGCTATAAGTTCTCTGCCACACACTTGTGGGCCTACTAAGTTGACGCGTCCCCTAAAAAAATAAGTTGACGCGTATGCAAGGATTTGTCAACTTATTATAGTCAACACACGGTTCTAGCAGCAGTGGCCGTTGGATGTCTATCCAAGGGATGTCATGCTTCTTCTTCAATCTCGGATATTCTTAGCTTCGGCCGCCCAAAAAATGATTCCTCCCCCTGACATCTGTAGCGCACTGTTTCTGAGGCTGACCTGTGGGCCTACTAAGCTGGCGCGTACCAAGGGCTTTGTCAACTTAGTCAATATAAACGATTCTAGCTGCAGTGACCATATGATGTCCATCCAACGGCCGTCGTGCTTCTTCAACCTCTGGTCTTCTTGCTCTAGCCGCCCAATGCAGTGACAGTCGTGCCCCCTGCTCCTACCTCCGTGGCCGGTAGTGCTGCCGCGGAGGCCTCACCGCCCCCTACTACTCCCACCGCTAGCCAGGCCATCCCTCCACTCACCCATACCCATTGTAATTTTGCGGCGACGGCAGCCTCACACCGCAGCCGAACCAGTGAACCCTCATACTCCTCTCCGTGTGGGCATCCACTGCCACGTCTTCCCTGGCTCCGCGTCGCCCCCTTCCTAGGCCTCGCCGTCGTCCACCGCCGTGGTGCTCTCGGGGCAGCATGGTCAATGTGGTCAAGGAACGACTTCCATCAGACGTGGAATGTACGTGGAGAGGCTGACAGCTGGGTCCACGGCCACAGCAAGGAAGTGCCTCCTTATTATGCAGAAAATAATGATTCCTCCACCTGACAGCTGGGACCCACCGGACGGGCCACTGTATTTCGCGAAAAAGACATTTCCACCCTGACTGCTGGGACCCACCAGCTACATTTTCACACGCAAAGAAGTGCGTCCAGGCAAAAAATAAAAAATTGATTCGCCCCCCTGACTGCTGGGACCCACCATCTACATCTTCACACGCAAGGAAGTGCCTGACAGTTGGGACCCACCTAGTCAAAGCGTACGTAGCGTTGTCATTCTGGTTGCGAACGTGTACGTACATACTGGTGGAAGTAGAGGCGCGCATGTGTCATAGTAGAGGCATGCACGTCTCGTAGTAGAGGCGCATACGTGTCGTAGTAGAGGCACGCACGTAGCATGTACACGTACGTACAACGACCAGTGTGCAAGAAAGAAAATACGACCACATATGTGTACATACGGGCGGGGTCTCGAACGCCTACTCGCGCATACGTACGGCCAGGGCTCGCGTACATGGCTAGGTCGGAACGAAGAAACATCGTCATCATCGTATTCATGGGAAGACAACCGGCTGGGTCGGAACGGAATGCGTCGTCGTGTTCATCAGGAGGGCTTGGACGGCACAGACGATGGAAACGAGGCCTGGCGTACCACAGAACGGAGGAAACGACCTTGTGTTCGACCGGCCACGTTTGAAACAGGATCCTGTTCCTCGGGAGGGGTCTGACGTACCACAAAACGGAGGAAACGGACCTCCTACGGTCGAAACGGGGGTCCTATTGATCAGGAGGGGTGTGGCGTACCACAAAATGGACGAAACGGACTTGTGTTGGAGCGCTACCGTCGAAACGGGGGTCCTGTTCATCGGGAGGGGTGTGGTGTACCGCAAAATGGGACTCCACGAGATACTGTTCATCTCTACCGTCGACCTCCTCCAGCCTCCACGGGCTACCGTCGACCTCCTCCAGCCTCCACGGGCTCCTGTTCATCTAGCCTCCACCGCGTGCTACTCCATCGGCTACTGTTCAACCACCCCTCCACCATCTATTGTTCATCCAGCCCTCCACGGGGTCATCCTGTTCATCCAGCCCTCCACTCCATGGGGTCCTGTTCATCCAGCCCCAACCGGCTCGATCGATCGGGGTCCGATTGATCCAGAGGCAACTCCACCGCTCAATGTTCATCCAACCC